>NC_088321.1:2700000-3000000 GCF_910592395.1 Lineus longissimus
GTGCCAGTGCTCACATCTATAGTCAACAAATCAATGCAGCAAGGGCATGTACCTAAAGACCTCAAATTTGCCTTAGTGAAGCCTTTGTTGAAAAAGCCAACCTTGGACTGTGATGAACTTGCCAACTATAGGCCAGTTTCAAACCTGACCTATTTATCCAAGCTAATCGAAAGGGTTGTAGCTGTTCGTCTACGAGAGCATATGACAGTGAACGAGTTGTATGACCCGAATCAGTCGGCCTATCGAAAAGGCCACAGCACCGAGACTACACTTCTTAAAGTTACCAATGACATACTCACATCCTTGGATGTAGGACATGAGGGTCTCTTGGTGTTACTCGATCTTTCTGCGGCCTTTGATACGGTTGACCACACCATTCTGCTTGGCAGACTCCAGGAGAGGATAGGACTCTCGGACACTGCCCTGCACTGGTTCAGCTCATATCTCGAGGACAGACAACTTTCTGTGTGTATACAGGGTTTTACGTCAGCTGCTGTGTCACTGGAGTATGGAGTGCCGCAAGGGTCTGTGTTGGGCCCAGTACTTTTCACGATATATACAATTCCATTGGGAGACGTCATGAATAGAGCATGCATTCCATATCAATTGTACGCTGATGATAATCAGTTGTTGACTTCTGCTCGATGTGGTGACAACGCCCAGTGTAGCGCCATGGTTGCCTCCACGGAGGGTGGAATAGGCCATATCCAGTCTTGGCTGTCAACAAATTGGCTCTGTCTTAATGCCCCAAAAACGGACATGGTCAATTTTGTGTCAACGCGTCGACAGGGATCCATTCCCAGTATCAGTATCAGCGGAGTTCAGATTCCAAAATCTGAATGCGTTAAGGACCTGGGAGTGTGGCTCGATGAGGGAATGACTATGCAGACTCAAGTGAAAATGACATGCAAAGCTGCCTATGCCAGCCTCTACAAAATTGGGAGGATAAGGAAATACCTAGATCGTCACTCAGTAGTAAGGCTTGTGCACGCATTGGTTGTCTCCCGACTAGACACTAACAATGCCATACTCTATGGTCTACCAGATAAGACCCTGGCTCCTTTGCAACGTGTGCTAAATTCCGCTGCTAGGCTTGTTTGTCGCCGCAGGAAATTTGACAGCATCACCCCACTGCTCCGCGAGCTCCATTGGCTTCCTGTCAAGGCAAGCAACGTTTACAAAATTCTGACTCTTGTACACAAGACAGTAGTGAGCAGTGGGGGTCCGATATACCTGTCAGATTTGCTGGTGGCGACAAGCGGCTGTACGAGGTCCACCACGTTCAAGGCGCTTAAAATCAAAAGAAGTAAGTCCAGGTATGGTGACCGCAGCTTCTCATGCTGTGGCCCATACCTGTGGAACAAACTTCCTGTTTCCGTCAGGGCTCTACCAGAAACATCATTTAAGAGGCAACTCAAAACCACCTTGTTTGAGGACTATTTAGGGGGGGGTGGCGCCTTGAGCGTGGTGGACCACGGAAAGGCGCCCAATATAAGTTTTTCAATTCATTCATTCATTCATTCATCCTTTTATAATCTGACCTAATTCAGGCAGTTAAAGCAAGGTGTGAAGATGACTAATTCAGTCAAATGCATGCCCAGAATAAACAATAAAATAGTGTCCACTATCTGCAATACTCACATACATAGATATATAGATTGTAAACGTTGTGTGGGGCGCCTTTTCACCGAACAAATTGTGCTCAAGGCGCTGCCCCCTCAAAGTGCCTCGCGTACAGCCAAGTCTTTAACTGACATTTGAATTTAAGGACATCTGAAGCATTCTGAATATGAGATGGGAGTTGATGTTCTAACCAAATTGAATTTGAATTCAGTCATTCAATGAATTGTTTTAAATGCTATCGAAAAACTGTTTCTACTTCAGAGGCCTAAGCATGATGAAATTAAATACGATTTTCTTGTTTTCAAAACACAATTAAGTAAAACAGCAATGTAAACTATGCTAGATCTGCAAATCACAGAGATACAAACGAAAATAACGATATCATAACAGAAAAATTGTATCTATCAAATCTTAGAAAACGACAGACAAAGTTGACAGGATTTTTATGAACGTTACTGACGATAGTAATGTGAGTGATGACCCTAGTGTTACCGGCAGAATTAGGGCGAGTTAGAGTCTGATTTTGTTTCAGATGATGACTATGTACCTGCTGTATAGCATGACGCTAGTAATAGTGATGGGGCTTTTGATGGTGGCCCACGTGGAAACAGTTCGTCTGGGGATGAAGACATGCACCTCCCCCCCTCAGAAATCCTGAGAAATTCGGCGATTTAAGTGTTAATCTACTGGTATGATATTATACTTAGAACACGACACCAAATCAGAAGAGCCGATGGGTCGGTGTGCCGGTGTAGACAGTAAGACCCTTAATCTACTGGTATGATATTATACTTAGAACATGACACCAAATCAGAAGAGCCGATGGGTCGGTGTGCCGGTATAGGCAGTGAGGCCCTTAATCTACTGGTATGATATAATACTTAGAACACGACACCAAATCAGAAGAGCCGATGGGTCGGTGTGCCGGTGTAGACAGTAAGACCCTTAATCTACTGATATGATATTATACTTAGAACATGACACCAAATCAGAAGAGCCGATGGGTCGGTGTGCCGGCGTAGACAGTGAGGCCCTTAATCTACTGGTATGATATTATACTTAGAACATGACACCAAATCAGAAGAGCGGATGGGTCGGTGTGCCGGTATAGGCAGTGAGGCCCTTAATCTACTGGTAGGATATTATACTTAGAACATGACACCAAATCAGAAGAGTGGATGGGTCGGTGTGCCGGCGTAGACAGTGAGGCCCTTAATCTACTAGTATGATATTATACTTAGAACATGACACCAAATCAGAAGAGCCGATGGGTCGGTGTGCCGGTATAGGCAGTGAGGCCCTTAATCTACTGGTATGATATTATACTTAGAACACGACACCAAATCAGAAGAGCCGATGGGTCGGTGTGCCGGTATAGGCAGTGAGGCCCTTAATCTACTGGTATGATATTATACTTAGAATATGACACCAAATCAGAAGAGCCGATGGGTCGAAAAGATTTTGAACTTTTAGATATATTTCAAAGTAATCATTTTAAGCGTATTTTAGGTCTGCCAAAGAGGAGCCACCATTGTAGCTGTTGGCGGCCCTCGATATAAAACCGGTATCCGCTGTAGTTATAAATGGAAAATTTGTCGTTTTTTTCTGTTTTTAAACAACAGTCTCCGGCTTGTTTTTTAAATACATTTCTTTTAGCGAGGTTTTTAGCAGGATTTGGATGTATTAAAGGCACGCTTTTAATAAATACCATTGTGAACAAGCGACTAGCTCCTACTGTTGTAGCTTTTTCTAGCAAAACCCGCTCATTATGTCACGTCGGTGGTGTGTGTTTGTCGCAGAGGATGGGGTTACTGACTCACTAAAGTCCCTCATTTTCACCAACAGGTACAACATTGTGAATTCTGAAGAGCGCCGATTGGTTATGCTCTTGATTCGGGCTATTAAATCTGTCATAATTTTACCGTCTGTAAATTTTGTAACCCATCATAGTATAGTATTTTATTTCATTTCGACGTTCTCCTTTTAGGAGGTTAATAAATATTATTACTATTATACCAAAACCTTTTTTTCCTTTTGATATACTTGGCCCTTTTTCACTCATTCAAGAGTTCAAATTAATTATTTCATAGGAAAAGTCAAAGCATCAGAATCTCATGGCATTGATAGATATGGTAACGTACTTCAATATCTTATTATGAATACAGCCGAGAATTTGGATGATGAAGACATTGGTGAAATTGAAAATAATGCTCACGTTGATTGAATAAATGTACAGGTTTTGTAGGTCTACATTGTAGGTCTTAGTTTTATAGTCTTCCATTTGTAGATTTAGTTATACGGCTATCAGTGGTATGACCTAGGAATGTTGATTTCTTTCTGGTCAATAAAGATGTCAGTGTTACTAAGCACTTATTTCATTTCTTATTATTGAGAGGATTGGGATGGACTTTAGGAGAGAAATGTTGTTGGTGACTGCTGTGATTATTGACATTCGCAGCTCATCCCAACAGAACTAGCACGGAACCGGGATGCATGGGCTGTCCATGCCATTTTGTAGGACAAAAGGTACTCTTCTATGCACCGGCAAAATCACAAAAGTGATACGATGCTATGATGATGATGATGATGATGTCTTGTCTACATGTATAAAGCCACTTAACTATTCTATTGTCTTTGGCTCTGAGTGTACATATGTAGTACTGTATTCAAACAAATAGGCAAAGGAACGGCAGGTTACACAAAAGTACATTTATTGAATCAGGTACAGAACTACTAGTGTGTACAACAAATATACATGTACTATGTATGAAAAATTGATCTACCAGTATCCACCCGTATAATCACACCAGTCTCCACTGATAGTAAGACCCGTGAGACTTTTATGCCAGTCTCCTAGACATAATAGATTGTTCCTATAGGTGCAATGCATATCTTTTTTGAGAGTTAATCACACACAAAACAAATTAAGATAAAATTGGCAGTAAGGTCTATTAGGGACGACACCGCAACAGAGTTCTATTGAGCAAAAATCAGAATCAGAGTTTTTCTTCAAAATCTCATCAAATATCGCAATATCAAAATACATGTATCATGAAAAAGCTACTTTTTCATAACATGTAAACGCCTAGAATGTGAATCTAAGATCCATGCCCAAAAAAACCTGCTAAAATGGGTATAACTTTGGTATGCAGACATATACAGTATCAAATCACAGCTGCACAGTACAAGAACACATTCTATAAGCCTATGTGACCGATCAGACACACCAAAACCAGGCGCATGTAGGCATACCATAACTTTACAGAATATGCATTGTATTTATTTAACCCTATTTCTAAATTTTACGACAGGCGTCTGGTTTTGCTGTGATGGGTCGCATAGAGAATCTCACATCAGACAAACTGTACTTGGTTTAATGAAATTTGCCCTGAAATCTTTAATTTCCTACAAATGAATAGGGGTTACCATAGATGGAAAAATCAATTAATCAAATTCATTGATAAAATTTATAGATTTCAGGTCAAATACCTCTGACACGTGTATAAAGGGAACACCCAATTCATCCTGGCAATGGCATAATACAGTGACAAAGTAGGCGCGTTTTACTGTTCAAGAAAAATGTAACAAATACCAGCAGTTCTATCATTGACCAGTTAATCCACACATAAGAAATGGGTAGATCACAATGTTTTACTGTTCAAGTAAAATGTAACAAATACCAGCAGTTCTATCATTGACCAGTTAATCCACACATAAGAAATGGGTAGATCACAATGTTTTACTGTTCAAGTAAAATGTAACAAATACCAGCAGTTCTATCATTGACCAGTTAATCCACACATAAGAAATGGGTATATCACAATGTTTTACTGTACAAGTAAAATGTAACAAATACCAGCAGTTCTATCATTGACCAGTTAATCCACACATAAGAAATGGGTAGATCACAATGTTTTACTGTTCAAGTAAAATGTAACAAATACCAGCAGTTCTATCATTGACCAGTTAACCCACACATAAGAAATGGGTAGATCACAATGTTTTACTGTACAAGTAAAATGTAACAAATACCAGCAGTTCTATCATTGACCAGTTAATCCACACAGTCATAAGAAATGGGTATACAGTAGAACTCGCGTAAGTCGACATCGTATTACCAGTCACTGTGCATAAGTCGGCACCCACCAGAAAGTCCCAATTTCATCTAACTAACGTTAATTTCATTAAAAGAAATGCATACAACTCGTCATTCATAAGTCGTCATTTAAGGTTAGGCTCTACGTCAATTCTTTGCAACACCATTCTGCCATGATTTTTTTTGCAAAAACACCTGCATTACTCCTTCAAAAGTGAGTTTCATCAAATTTCAGGTAGCGCACACTGTTCTTTGTGCATTACTGGACATACTGCCAACCTTGAAATGCAAATTAACTTCCTTTTGAGGGAGTTATAATTGCTTTCGAATTTCAGTTTCCTGGAAAAATTTCCAAATGTGCACAAAAGCAATTAGAGCAGCTTCAAAACGAAGTCAATGTTGATTTTGATGGTGGCAGTTTGTTCATTAAATCACAGAGAACAGTGTGCGCTCCTTGAAATTTGATAAAACTCATTTTTGAAGAAGTAATGCTGCTGTTTTTGCCAAAAAAGCATGCCAAAATGGTGTAGTAAAGAATTGTCGTAGAGCCAAACCTTAATACAAGTCGGCACCAATCTTACAGTCCCTTGTAATAGAAATGAATGTACAATTACACCGGTAACTCGTCACCGCGGGGCGTGCGTCTTCAGGCGTGTTCAGCCAATAGATCAAATGACGATCCACGTGTATTAAAAATGTACGGATACAGTTACAAGTCGTCATTGTGACGAGTTATGTAAGTCGTCATTGTGACGAGTTATGTAAGCCATCATTGTGACGAGTTATGTTAGCCATCATTGTGACGAGTTATGTAAGCCGTCATTGTGACGAGTTATGTAAGCCATCATTGTGACGAGTTATGTAAGCCATCATTGTGACGAGTTATGTAAGCCATCATTGTGACAAGTTATGTAAGCCATCATTGTGACGAGTTATGTAAGCCATCATTGTGACGAGTTATGTAAGCCATCATTGTGAAGAGTTATGTAAGCCGTCATTGTGACGAGTTATGTAAGCCGTCATTGTGACGAGTTATGTAAGCCATCACTGTGACGAGTTATGTAAGTCATCATTGTGACGAGTTATGTAAGTCATCATTGTGACGAGTTATGTAAGCCATCATTGTGACGAGTTATGTAAGCCATCATTGTGACGAGTTATGTAAGCCGTCATTGTGACGAGTTATGTAAGTCGTCATTGTGACGAATTATGTAAGTCATCATTGTGACGAGTTATGTAAGCCATCATTGTGACGAGTTATGTAAGCCATCATTGTGACGAGTTATGTAAGCCATCATTGTGACGAGTTATGTAAGCCGTCATTGTGACGAGTTATGTAAGTCGTCATTGTGACGAATTATGTAAGTCATCATTGTGACGAGTTATGTAAGCCATCATTGTGACGAGTTATGTAAGCCATCATTGTGACGAGTTATGTAAGCCGTCATTGTGACGAGTTATGTAAGTCATCATTGTGACGAGTTATGTAAGCCGTCATTGTGACGAGTTATGTAAGTCATCATTGTGACGAGTTATGTAAGTCATCATTGTGACGAGTTATGTAAGCCGTCATTGTGACGAGTTATGTAAGCCATCATTGTGACGAGTTATGTAAGCCATCATTGTGACGAGTTATGTAAGCCATCATTGTGACGAGTTATGTAAGCCATCATTGTGACGAGTTATGTAAGCCATCATTGTGACGAGTTATGTAAGCCGTCATTGTGACGAGTTATGTAAGCCATCATTGTGACGAGTTATGTAAGCCGTCATTGTGACGAGTTATGTAAGCCGTCATTGTGACGAGTTATGTAAGCCATCATTGTGACGAGTTATGTAAGCCGTCATTGTGACGAGTTATGTAAGCCATCATTGTGACGAGTTATGTAAGCCGTCATTGTGACGAGTTATGTAAGCCATCATTGTGACGAGTTATGTAAGCCATCATTGTGACAAGTTATGTAAGCCGTCATTGTGACGAGTTATGTAAGCCGTCATTGTGACGAGTTATGTAAGCCATCATTGTGACGAGTTATGTAAGCCATCATTGTGACGAGTTATGTAAGCCATCATTGTGACGAGTTATGTAAGCCATCAAAATGATGAGTTATTTTACTCGTCCTACCTGTAAGTCATCATCAACATCTGAGTCCCAAGGGTGGCGACTTACACGAGTTCTACTGTATCACAATGTTCTTGATATGATTACACAACCAGTCCATTGACTTTAAAGTAGGTATTAACTTACACGAGTTCTACTGTATCACAATGTTCTTGATATGATTACACAACCAGTCCATGGACTTTAAAGTAGGTATTAACTTACACGAGTTCTACTGTATCACAATGTTCATGATATGATTACACAACCAGTCCATTGACTTTAAAGTAGGTATTAACTTACACGAGTTCTACTGTATCACAATGTTCTTGATATGATTACACAACCAGTCCATTGACTTTAAAGTAGGTATTAACTTACACGAGTTCTACTGTATCACAATGTTCATGATATGATTACACAACCAGTCCATTGACTTTAAAGTAGGTATTAACTTACACGAGTTCTACTGTATCACAATGTTCTTGATATGATTACACAACCAGTCCATGGACTTTAAAGTAGGTATTAACTTACACGAGTTCTACTGTATCACAATGTTCATGATATGATTACACAACCAGTCCATTGACTTTAAAGTAGGTATTAACTTACACGAGTTCTACTGTATCACAATGTTCTTGATATGATTACACAACCAGTCCATTGACTTTAAAGTAGGTATTAACTTACACGAGTTCTACTGTATCACAATGTTCTTGATATGATTACACAACCAGTCCATTGACTTTAAAGTAGGTATTAACTTACACGAGTTCTACTGCATCACAATGTTCTTGATATGATTACACAACCAGTCCATTGACTTTAAAGTAGGTATTAACTTACACGAGTTCTACTGTATCACAATGTTCATGATATGATTACACAACCAGTCCATTGACTTTAAAGTAGGTATTAACTTACACGAGTTCTACTGTATCACAATGTTCATGATATGATTACACAACCAGTCCATTGACTTTAAAGTAGGTATTAAACCATACAAGTTTTGTATGTATAAATCAATATCAAATTAAAACATCCTATCACGTTTCTGAAAATGTTTAACAAGAATATTGCATTAGGTCGGGGGGGGGGGGGGGGGGGGGGGGGTAACCACTTGTCCACCCAACTGAACAACTGCACCAGTATTCCTGCGTTTGGTCTCGCGACGCCAACAACAGATTGGCAGCGAGCCAAGGCCACTCACAGCCAGTAAAATAGCGAGGTTGTTCAGTCGGGTGGACTAGTGGGTAGTGCTGCCCCTCCCATATGAATTATTGAGTCTAGTGACACAGTGTTCCTTAACTTTCAGTAAGATTTTTTTTAAATTGCATTGAGATGAAACCTGTGCCACATTGTAGCCAATATCATATAGTTTCAAAACAGAAAGAATTAAAAAAATATGTTGGTAACATTTTGAGAAAACTGCATTTTTCCATTTCATGTACATTTTCCCATACATTGTATACATGCATTTCTCTTAAGTTAATCTTCCCATTTTTACTCATTTAACATGTTTAAATGTGTCCTTTGCACTAAAAAATCACTTTGTTTGTTTGTCAACATGGTCAAAAGGAAAAGTAAATGATCATAACCAAAATGATTTACAAGAGTAATTAGATATAAGCAGATTGTACAAGGTGTTTTACTCTAATATTCGACTTTTAGCCATATTATGAAGGGAATATCGGAGTTAAACACCATGTCATCTCCTATTATCTTACCATTGTTGCAACACATTTTGGTGAAAATCATTTACTCTTCCTTTTGGCAAAAGAAAAAATATTATTTAGTGCCGATGGGAAATATTGACATGCATCGCAATCTGTTTGCATTCACCTTGAGCGTGATCGGATCTTTGAGTGTTGTATTCATAAAGTCTCTCTCAAGAGGAGGCAAGAGCTTTAAGAAAGAACTTGTGATCATCTCAAAGTCCACATTCGGGTCAAACAGGGCACACAATGATGCCTTGCATAGGCTCATTGGGAAGTACCCCCACGTAAGCGTGGCTGATGATTTTCCCAATGATGGAGAAAACATCAGTGTCCATCACATCATGGTCCACTTTTGGGACCTTGGCATCACTCCCCTCAAAATACTTTGAGAGGGCAGCCTTCAGAAAACACGTAAACATCTCTCGGGACAAGCCATCCATATCCTCTGCAATGTTTTCTCCTTCAAACGTCACATTGATTCGATGGAAAGTCAGTTGGTCATCACTCCTATAATAGTCCATCAGGTTTAAGATCGACTCACGGCTGATGAACATGTTCTTCTCCACACCAACTCGAATGAAGGTTTTTATCTCCATAGCTGCACTTTGTAGATCTCCAAGACCTGAAGTGATAGAGTAAGTTAATCAAAGAAATTGCCAACTCTAAATTGTCAATAGACAAGGACATCCTTAAAGAGATCAGGGTTTTTCAGTGGCCTCAACAAGACCTGAATGAGATTGGGGATTCTGTGATATGCCATTAAGCTAAATGGACTGCCAATGACTTACAATGGCCATGTAACTCGGGATAGAATCGGCATTCTCTACACACCAGTAGCAACTGAAACTGTTGAAATTATATTGAAAGAAAACTTACAGGTTTTTGTGCAAACTGAACCAGTAGCAGTAGATTATTCTCCTCTTCATTTTTGTCCATTTCCTCCTCATCCAAAGGTTCCACATCCTAGAATAAGAACAATGACATGCTAGAAGTAGAAGAATGGATCAGCTTTAAAAATAGATTACTAACACGGGGCATTTATATAGGGCTCTATTACTCATCAGGTGAGTATGCTGCTTTCAATGAGTGCATTGCCAGGTGGGTCTTTAGGAAAGAAGTATGCAAGTGATTCTGTTCTTTCAATCCTCCACAACCTGGTTCAACATTGATCATGGTTGAGGCAACTGTCACAAAGATACTACCATATAGTGGTTGCATCTAACGGTGGCCAGTGGAACCAGGCTGAGACTGGTCCAGCGACCGGGAAATCAATGAAAACTAGCAGTGGCGGAATAAGAAAAGACTGGCGTTTGAATGTAGCCACTGCTTAAAGGAGTGCAGGTAAGCTTAGGCTTAGGCTTTTATTCACTAGGCCAAGGGTAGTTCTCTGCCAATCCCAACTTACCCTAAATCAACATCTGTGCCAAGAATGCATACAGAGGGCTTTTTTATAGACATCATACATAAAGAGACTGAGATCAACAAATGAAATAAACTTACTGAAGACAATTGGAGATCATCATCATCTTTTATGTGCAGTGTGGTGTTTGATGTTCTCCCAACCTCCTTCAGGGAGAGTTGATCCCGCTTCAGCTTTTCGCCAGCTAACATAAGTTCACAGCCCTGAACCTTGCTCGTTCCCTCAACAAAATAGAACAAGCTCTGAAAAGAGAAAATATACCCATAAATGGCGAGGCAGACGCAGAACACACAGTGCTGCAAGTGATGATGACTGTGCATTTCTGTAGACCCAGGTGAAAGTTCCCGTTTCAAACAGGATTTTACCAATTTGGTTGACGCTGAGACAGTCAGGCCTTCTGGTGAGGAAATACAAATTGAAATATCTCATCCATTTTCTCATTCATGATATCAATTCATTCATTCAGGGCTGTGCACACCACAAACACACACAAATGAAGTTTTTGGCAACAAAGTTATTGAATGACACTCGTGGTAAGTTCCACCTCTTTTTTATCCACTATCAAGAAGCAACATGGCTGGGTTCTGAGAGACGAGAGAGAAAGTTGTCACATACCAGGACAGTATCCGTTTCCCGGAATCGCCTCATTAAATTCGTTTCAGGACACACAAATTTCACCTGGATACATCCCTCCTCATCTGGTTCTGGGCCCAGTCTGCAAGCCTCTTTTCTGTCAGCTGAAGCACAAGAAAACACTGTCAACTCTTGAGATTTAAATCAAACAATACTCTTTCTGATCCAGGTGCTAACTGTGGAGTGAGGACAAGAGGTCAAATGAAAAGTTGGTTAATCACTTCTCTGAATATAATGCAATATCTGAAGGACCCCAAAAAATTGTTTCTCAGTGACAAATCCATGTAGTTCTCCAACAAGGACTTCACCAAGCCAGTCAACTGGATCAAACAGGGGGCTAAATTTGGCCTAACTAGCTGTCGATACCTATCAAACGGTGTGAAGTACACCAGTTTTAAGTTCAAGTGTACGTGAAATTCTAAATAATTGATTCCTGATTTCCAGATTCCATCTTTACTGATTTCAGGCTTGCATTGGTCGCGTCCTCTTCTAACCTTCACATAAGCAAGCGGCCGATAGCATTTTCAACGTGTACACATTTGGAGGAGCGTTGGTTGAGATTCTGAGGAGTCACACTGGACCAGCCAATCATATCACGATATCTGTTACAATGTACCATGAACTGCCAATCAAACCATGATCAAACCGAGCGGCGGCAAAATTCTTTTGAAGTCTGACCCCGTTTTCTCTTTGATTGTTATTATCGTGCTTTTGAAGTCTCAGTCAGCGTCTTCTGATTGGTCGCAAACAATTCAGCGCAAAGATTGGACGGGCTCAGCGATTGGTCCTGTCAGAATGTAGTGAGGAGTAAGCAGACGAAGAATTATGTGAGGAGTTAGGCAGAATTATGTGAGGAGTTAGGCAGAATTATGTGAGGAGTTAGGCAGAATGGCAAATTCATACAGCATTACTAACCTGACTTAGTTCTTCTCCTTGCCCTCCTTTCAGTGCGTGCAATCTGGAGGTTTAGGCGAGCAACCCTTCTTCAATTGGCCTGAAATTGAACATTTCATAGGGTCAAGAAACTGTGTGGAATAATAGAAATGAAACAACACTGGAAAATAATCGCTCGCATATTTCGACCAAGTCAATGAGGTCTAATCGCCAACGTTCTTGTCTAATGCAGATATTGGAGGCAGAGAGACCCCCCCCCCACGGGCTGAATCTCTGCGGAGTACATTGCTTGCCTGAAGTTCCTTAGAAACAATTTTCTGATTTGTCACCATACTGAATATCAGACCAATCCCACTTTTAAAGGAACCTTCCTCATTAACAATGCCACAACGCTCCGACATAGCTGGTTCAGCATTTTGGGTATAGAGGGGTAATAGCTGATAATCATGGATTTGCATCTTACCTTTTCACCATCTACAATCATACTTTCCATATATTCCATATCTTGAATAACACGAATGTTTTCTGTTGCTGTTCTTGGATGGTGCTGCAAGGCAAGAAACACGTCTCATCAGAGAAATGTTAAACATTATTCAACTGTTAGTGTTCAGTTCACTCTGTCTGAGTAAACGAAACAATAACAGTCATCTTACAAATTGTCTCATCAAGATCACCTCAAGCACATCCTTTAAAGCTGACCTGCATGCTTTCTCAGTGACAAATTGGCCAGAATAAAAACACCAACAGGTACTTCCTTGACCTTTGGCCCCTGGTGGCCAGAAGGTGAATCATATGAGGTCATTTTCCGTGTCTGAGTAGCGGTCACCAAGGAATGTGTATGTGTACCAAGTTTCACTTCAATTGCTTCAGCGGAAACAAAACATGCCACCCACGCCTAACGTTGACGGACGACATTATTTATAGTGTGTCATTGTAAAGGCTCACAGGTTGGCCAAAAAATGAGGTATTCTCAATTCCATACCTGTTCAGCTATCACAACAGTGTCATCCATCTCTATGTCTGGGCCACCGGCAAAATCTCTCATCTCCGGCTGAAATAGAGATTTATGCCAAATCTATTTGCTACTGTGCAAAGTCTGCCAGGAAGAAAATGAATCATAGCATCCTGTCAGTGTCATAGAATGATCGGATAGAATTATTTAACTTGATCATGTTGAAGATACTGCATGCTTCAGAGATTATCATCAGTAATCAGGATATACACAATACATGTATCATACAATGATACATAGATACTGTGTCTGCGGGTTTTAGCCGGTTTCGGGTCGCCTGTACAAAAGACCTGTTTTACCTGTAATAGGCCTATGTAAAGTGACATACCGAGCACCGGCTAAAACCCACGCACACAGTATGTTGGTAATGTGACCTAAGGACATCCTAAAATCTATTTCAAAATGGTTTAGATTGAAATGGTCCATAGATCATGGGCTTACCTGTGGACCAACTAAATGAAGAGAACAAGACCAACAGACAGTGTTAATATTGACTCATATATTATTATTGCCTACCATAGCCATCTCAACTAGCAAAGGTGAGGTTCTCATACATGAAGTACATCAGCACATCCATTGTATGTAATACTATGCATCAGAAACAACCTGGTGAGTCATGGTCACTAGAACTGAGATTTATGCCTGTAACCAGGTTGGGGACTGATAGTGATACATAGTACTGGTGCTGAAGAAAAACCCCGCTGCACATGTGGTGCTACTTCAGATCATATTCAGTACACTTATACTCACCACTACTTCGCCTCCAGCTGGCCTGCTAGCAGCAAGGGCCATGGTTGAACTATTAGTATCAGTGAAGAGGGAGCTTGCTTGATGTCTAGATCTAGATGTCTGACCAGAAGTCGTAGCAGTGGGGATAGAGCTTTCCTGGCGGATAGATGCCCGAGTGAACACCTGAAATATGTTTAAAAGAAAGAATGATCAGCAGAAAGCATTGTTACAAGTACTGCTCAATGCTGATAGGCCAAGGAAATGTGGCACATGAGGGTATAGAAATTCCAGCAGTGCTACTGCATACAGTGAGTACTCATTTGACTTCAAAATCTTCACTCAGTTTTTCTAACCAGGTGTGCTCATCCCACTTACCTCAGAATCAGGTGCATCAACATCTCCACCAAGATCAGGAAGGAAATCGTCTACCGGTAATTCAGGCCCACTACGCCCATTGTCCTTAAAATACAAAAACAAAGTTATTGTTAAAATCAACAAATTATTGGAAATCAACAATGAAGTTCATGGTTTGAAGCCGCCAAAATCTGTGATCATCATTTTGCAAGGATTGTTGTAATCTTATAAGTACTGAACTCATAAAGCAGTATAGAATGGGTGAGGTGAAGTGTTGGAGTTGAGAAAGTGTAAGGTGTTGGTGCTACACCTACCTTCACCATGGTAACACCATCACTACACCAACACTTGACATTCCTGATATTCTTGCTGCAGTGTAGTCATGAGCAACACTGCCCCACCATGGCCAAAGGAAGTACTAGTCACTGACATTTATTACTTGTCGAGAAAAATGAAGAAAAACATAAACAGCCTGTGCTTTTGAATGTAATGACAAATCTCCCTGATAAGCCTGGTAAGCTTAGCTCAGTTTGACCTAGATTGACCTAGATTGTCAGTTACTTCTTTTGCCATGGTGGGACAGAACAGCTTTCTGGCCTGATAATTGCATAACCATAGTTTAACTTACTAACTTTAACGTACTTGTAATGGCGCTTCAATTCTGGTATCACTTCTTGATCTTCGACTTCGATGAAGTTGAAGTCGGATGCGAGGTCGTGATTGGGGACGAGGTCTTTCAGATGCAGCCTGCCTCTACAATGACGAAGAAATTGCTCAAAAGATGTTTAATCAGGAATTCGTTTCACCCCTAGTCTCATTCTATTGTACTCTTACAATGTTCAAATGTAGTGATGATAGTGGACATATTGTGATGTGAAATTTTAGGGAGAAAATGAAACGGTGACCTTGACTAGATCTTCAGACATTTTCAGAAGTGTTCACTTCAGGAAAAATGTGTAGTCCTAAAAAGAGTACAAATTCGGCTCAAATACAATTGTTTCCAAATTCTAGAGATTGCAGACTTGGCAATGCAGATATAACATATTTCCCAACATTTCAAAAAATACAGTGTAGGTAATATGTCAAGGAATAGAAAACAAAAGTTCCAAAATGCAGGGGAATCTATCACTCCTCTGGTCCCAAAAAAGTCTTCTTCTCTCAAGTTAGTTACCAAATATTCAATCAAAATGCAGGGGAATCTATCACTCCTCTGGTCCCAAAAAAGTCTTCTCCTCTCAAGTTAGTTACCAAATATTTAATCAAAATGCAGGGGAATCTATCACTCCTCTGGTCCCAAAAAAGTCTTCTTCTCTCAAGTTAGTTACCAAATATTCAATCAAAATGCAGGGGAATCTATCACTCCTCTGGTCCCAAAAAAGTCTTCTCCTCTCAAGTTAGTTACCAAATATTCAATCAAATTCGAAGTGCAGGTGTAGTAAAATGACAAATGCGGCACCTTCAAAAAGAAGAGTAGTAGCCTACCTGATTATGACTAATATCAGGTTTTCACCTGCTTCCTCCTCCTCGACAGTTTCCTGAAGAAAAATATCTCTGGTTACACTATGAAGACTTCAAGACCACTAGAGGCCCTAAATGACAATCAGCCAATCACCACGCAGAGATGTTGCGCAATGTTCTCATTAGCCAATCACCACCTCAAGAAGAAAGACATTTATGTATTGGAATCGTACTGACAGATCAATGACCTTCACAAACTAAGATTAGGTAACATTTTGGACAGCCAGTGTAGATATTTAGATAGGCTTAAAGAAACATTGTTTTTTTTGGGATAGTCTAGTCGGCACAACTATTCGTGCAATGCATAAGTTTAATGCATGCCTGAAAATACTTACACTCTGACAGATGTAAGTTCATCCTTCTTGAATTTTGTGAGGAGAACAGCAAATCGATCGACAATGCCTCTTTCAGTTGCATCCTTTTTTTCTTGTCCCTCCCCGGTGAAATAAAAATTAAAGTTCTGAAGCACTTCTTTCCACTTTGACGGTTCAGAGAAAGGGTTGATGGCTACAATCTCTTTTAGAAGCGCTACATCCTTCACCATAGTGAACTTATAAATCTTCCTTTGTTGAGGAGCCGTAGACATTTTCTAAAAAAAAGGAGATTCCTATTGTTTATTACTCCAAGGCCTAGGCTAGGCCTAAATCCCTAAGAAGCTAAGGCAGTAAGGGTCCCTCTATATATATACTACTCTGCCTATCCGTCCTGTAAAAAACCTGAAATCTTGGCTCTCAGAGTAGGGCGTACGAGCTAGATAATGACATATCATATTGTCAAATTTGATCAAAATTTCAAAACAAAAACTTCGGATTTTAATTTAAAACTTGATCGGTGAGAGGTTGTCCCTAACAGAGAGGTTGTCCTTAATAGAGAGGCTGTCCTTAATAGAGAGGCTTTCCTTAATAGAGAGGGTGTCCTTAATAGAGAGGGTGTCCTTAATAGAGAGGCTGTCCTTAATAGAGAGGCTGTCCTTAATTGAGAGGTTGTCCTTAATAGAGAGGTTGTCCTTAATAGAGAGGTTGTCCTTAATAGAGAGGTGTCCGCTAAGGGAGGTTCCACTGTATTTGTAAATAAATATCATCCCTACCTCTGGTAACCGTCGATACATGAGCTCATTGGCAGACGGTCGGTATTCAGGCTCATGTTCTAACATGTCCTTTATCAGGTTTTTGAAATCTTCTGAATAGTTTCCTTTCACTGGGGCGAACTGGCCCTGGAAGGTGAATGAAAATAATTTAACTCCTTCAGTGCCAAGGATTTGAGCATTTTCATCACCGAAATCTCACAACAATAATTGTGATACACTCATCGAAATTCTTCAAAACCTTCGTCGTTTCCCCTGGTTTCCATAAAACAGCAATGATAAGTTGGAGCATATTGGGATTATTTTCTAAAGAGTGGGAGTGGTAATTTTTGCCGATTTCCACTATTTTTTACCTAAAATGAGGGGTGGCAGACCCCATCTCACCCTCGCAGTTGAACAATCTATTCAATTAGGACACCCCAGAGCAGAGAAACCATATGAAACACATTTGAGTAGCTGGGGACATCTGGTGTTGTTGTGAGGAACTAAAATACCTGTACCTAGTTTCAGCAAATAGCATCCCGCGAAGTTACTATTTATATCTCACAAGGTCATTTGCATAAGATATTAATGACATTTTAGTCACGTGACAGTCGGACATCGACACTTATTTCTACGCATTTGAGCTTATTTCAAAGTCAATTATCTTTGACCCTGCATTGTTTTTAGCATGAATGATACAGAGGGCAGCAGCTGCCGTGACGTCATCTTCGTGGAATGCTATTTTCCTGAACCACCAGTAAACTTGAACAGTGAACCCCTTTAAATTTCTTACCTTCATAATTTTATTGACCAAGGCGGGCAGATTTGATCCCTCGAACGTCTTCTGTAAACAAGCCATTTCATACAGAATGCAGCCGAGTGCCCAGATGTCTGACTTATCATTGTACTCCTTGCCTTCGCACTGTAATAGAACAAAATGATAACAAAACTACCTGATCCGAGTCACCAGGTCGCACGACATGATTTTCTTCGGCCTGAAAGCTCGAGACGGCAGGTCACATGCTTTCAGGCCGCAGAGGATCATCGAGTCCGATCTGGATGACAAGGATCAGCCACGAGTGAAGTTTTTTAAAAATCATATACCACACAGCGCAAAAAATATCAAGAAAATGACAATTGTGAAGACAAGTTTTTTTTTCATTTTTCACCAAAAATTTCTCTTGAAGACATGACTATCTTTTGAGTTGAATGGAGAGCTCTCTATTAGCACTTTCTGATGGTACCATTAGTAAACCTACTGACAAGACCATTCCTTAGAAAGCTCTCAATGAGGACTTTCTTATGGTACCATTAGATAACCTATCGACATCGCCATTATTTGGAAAGCTCTCAATGAGCACTTTCTGATGGGACCATTTGACATAACCATTCATAGGAAAGCTCTCAGCCCTTTATGGTACCATTTGTAAACCTATTGACATGACCATTCTTTGGAAAGCTTTCAAGATCACTTTTTTGCAGTACCATTTGTAAACCTGTTGACATGACCATTGATTCGAATGCTCTCAATGAGCACTTTCTGATGGTACCATTTGTAAACCTACTGACATGACCATTCTTTGGAAAGCTCTCAATGAGCACTTTCTTATGGTACCATTTGTAAACCTATTGACATGACCATTCACTGGAAAGCTCTCAATGAGCCCTTTCTTATGGTACCATTTCTAAACCTACTGACATGACCATTCATTAGAAAGCTCTCAATGAGCACTTTCTATTTCGAGACTCACCATTTCGGGGCTGATATAATAAGGCGTTCCCAGCACTGTATTCGCTCCTTTATCAGCAGTTGACATTATCTTTGAGATTCCAAAGTCGCCGACTTTAACAACGCCCTCTTTTGTCAGGAAGATGTTGGCCGTTTTCATATCCCTGGAGAAATTATCAAAATCATTTTTTTTATTAGGAGAAGTTACTCAAGAAAATGCAGACCGACACTAACGAAATCTATAACTTTCCTGAAAAGAAGGTCATAACGTCTATCAATCCCTTAGGCCTAAAAGCATCTAATACAAACTGTGTGGGCTTTGGCCATGCATGCACCTGCAGCAGAGACGCAAGAGCAAAAGGCCCTGGGTTTGATCCCGAGCAGAACACAGCATTGTATTTTAGGATGAACCGGCATGGCTTTCGAGGAACGTAAATTCCTGGCTCTTCACAGTCCATCGAATGAGATGTTAAACCAAGGTTCCTTGTATCTGATGTCTATGCCAGGGCAGGTTAAATACCCCACCAGGTGAGAAACATGAGTAGCTTGCGTGGACTCTACCTCTGGCCGAAGTCGATTCACTAGGCCAATAACTCAATTGGTGCATAACCATAGTGGCACGCATAAACGCTCATCCTGCCTCGGAGGAGGAATACTCCCTGGAGAAAATCACCTCCAAGGGCAGAGTGAATGCTGAAGAGGAAGAAGAAGGGACAACACTCGACCGCCGATAGGGAGATTGGTGTTTTTCTGGTGTATTACGCTGGCAAAAATGCCCAGTTAGGTGGCACTGTCTTAACCTTGTTGGTCCGACACATTCAAAACAGTCAGGGAGGACACTAA
Organism: Lineus longissimus; assembly: GCF_910592395.1. Lineage (NCBI taxonomy): Eukaryota > Metazoa > Nemertea > Pilidiophora > Heteronemertea > Lineidae > Lineus > Lineus longissimus. The sequence continues at coordinate 2,719,740 of NC_088321.1, forward strand.
ATGTGGCCCTCCACGGCAAAATGGGTCGCATGTCTCACAGAAGATGAGCCTAAAATGACACCAGGACATAAGAGTCGCCTCCACTACATAAAACGCCAGTGTTGGTCCGGAGTTTTTGCGCTTACACCTGTTAATTTTCCCCTGGAAAACGCCAGTGCTAGAAAACGCCGGTGTTTTCTTGTCACGACGATGGATTCAGGGCTAAATGGGGGCTAATTTAAGCACGGCGTTTTATGTAGTGTAATCACAAAAACGCCGGCGTTAGTGAGTTTCTACACTCGGCGACAGGCGGCGTGGTTACCACTGCGCATTTTGTGTCGGTCAATCGCGACTCCAACAATAACAAAAAATCGGAGAGTTCTACAGGAATTTCATATAGACCACGCCATCTGTCGCCGTGTTCAGTATCTGTTTCCATGTAGTGGAAGTCCTCACCGTGTCTTCTCCGGGCATTGTCTGGTTCGGAGTATCCCCGGGTTTAAAAACGCCGGGGTTTTCCATGTTGTGGACGTACTACTATTATAGAAGAAATCGACTTCACATAAGGCAGACAATAGTGAAATGAACAACCAGTCCGTCTCAACCTGTCAAGCTCGAAGCGACATGCGACTCATTTTGCTGTGGTGGGTCACAAATACTAAAATAGATCACAGATACACTGGCAAAATTTGGCGAGTAAAATTTATATAAATTTGATATAAAATTCGACTCCTCTAAATTTGATATATAGAAAACTTTGCGGAGACTAACCTGTGTAGTATGTTATGTTCGTGAATGTGACGAATGGCTGCCACCATCTGTTGGAAGATTTCTAGTATTTCCTTCTCGTCCAGTGGAGCGTCCCTATGAGAGAGGTATTGAGCTAGCGTCCTGGAAAAAGGAATCGAGGAAAATAAAAAATTGCAAGTTTTTACATGAGCATAGCGCTTTATAATGCAGAACGGCCTCAAAGCACTTTATATTATCTGGTTTCAGTCGCTCAAAGCGCTTCACATTATTACCCCTAGCTATTGGCCTGAACATTCGTGTTTCAAGCTCGACTCTCTGGGAGTATCACAGGTCCGAGCTGCAGCTATACAGCACTCTAGACTAACATTCAGTTTGTCATCACTGTAAGCTAGGTACCCATCTACTCCTGGGTGAAGAGAAGCAAGTGTGGTAAAGTGCCTTGCTCAAGGACACAAAGGCGAAAGATAATCTTCAGAAAAAAATAAGTTCAGGGTTTTCATGACAAGTCAATATGTAAACAACTTCGGAACGAGATGCGAGTTGAGTGTGTCGATGATTAAAGGCCCACGCGGTTCATAAAAGAATTTGAATTTGTAATTGAATTTGAAAACTTTAATTGCGTAAATACAAACTGAATATAAATTTCAACACTGCCGTTGTGTAGACTGATGTACAAATACAGTGGAACCTCCCTTAGCGGACACCTCTCTATTAAGGACAACCTCTCTATTAAGGACAACCTCTCTATTAAGGACAACCTCTCTATTAAGGACAACCTCTCTATTAAGGACAACCTCTCTATTAAGGACAACCTCTCTATTAAGGACAACCTCTCTAGTAAGGACACTAGTTCTGGTTCCAAATTGGTTGTTTCCATTCGATTTGACCTCTCTAATCAGGACACCTCTCTATTAAGGATAACATTTGTCAGTCCCAATGATGTCCTTTAAAATTGAGAGGTTCTACTGTGCTACTCTAAAGTGAAAAGTGACTGGGCAGCCGACAGCTTGGTAATATTGCCATTGCCATAGTACAGCACTTGTTAGTCCCATGGGTGTCCTTAATAGAGAGGTTCTACAGTAACTCACCCTCCATTTGCATACTCCATTTCAATCATCAGGACGCCGTCTTCTATTAAGGACAACCTCTCTATTAAGGACAACCCCTTATTAAGGACAACCTCTCTATTAAGGACACTAGTTCTGGTTCCAAATTGGTTGTTTCGATTTAATTTGACCTCTCTAATCGGGACACCTCTCTATTAAGGATAACATTTGTCAGTCCCAATGGTGTCCTTTAAAATTGAGAGGTTCTACTGTGCTACTCTAAAGTGAAAAGTGACTGGGCAGCCGACAGCTTGGTAATATTGCCATTGCCATAGTACAGCACTTGTTAGTCCCATGGGTGTCCTTAATAGAGTGGTTCTACTGTAACTTACCCCCCATTTGCATACTCCATTTCAATTATCAGGACGCCGTCTTCTATTAAGGACAACCTCTCTACCAAGGACTCTAGTTTTGGTCCCAAATTGGTTGTTTCCATTTAATTTGACCTCTCTAATCAGGACACCTCTTTATTAAGGACAGCACTTGTTAGTCCCATGGGTGTCCTGAATAGAGTGGTTCTACTGTAACTTACCCTCCATTTGCATACTCCATTTCAATCATCAGGACGCCGTCTTCTTCAAAACTATCGTAATAACTGATGATGTTCGGGTGGTCTAAGACGGCGAGAACTTTCACCTGAAAAGACGAGATCGTGTCAAAAATCAGACGACTTGCCTGAAGTATCTGAAAATACATGTAAGTACAGTAGACCCTCCCTTAGCGGACACCTCTCTATAAAGGACACCCTCTCTATTATATCAGAAATTGCACACCTTGCCTAAAGTACAGTAGAACCTCTCTATTGAGGACACCCTCTCTATTATATCAAAAATTGCACACCTTGCCTAAAGTACAGTAGAACCTCGCTATTGAGGACACCCTCGGGACTGACAAGTGCTGTCCTTATTAGAGAGTTGTCCTGATTAGAGAGGTCAAATTGAATGCTAGGTCAAATTGAATGCTCACAACCAATTCTCGACCAAAAGTAGTGTCCTATATAGAGAGGTTGTCCTTAATAGAGAGGTGTCTGCTTAGGGAGGTTCCACTGTATGCGAAAATAAGTAACAAAATGGTTAAAATGAAATAAGCGCAAATTTGACATTTTTCAATATTTGGCTGAAAATTGGGTCTTTTTCACACTTTGTCCAATTCTCACAAAGTAAGTAAAATATTGAGTTGAGAGTCCAGCGTCAACTAGGACTCTATCAGATCTATCATAAACAATATTGGGCAATGTTTTCATGTAAGTAGGAGGAAACCTACGCTATTGAAGAGAGTCACCCTCTCTGTTTCTGAGTGTACCCGTACGGAATGGGAATCAAACCTGGGACGTCAGAGGTGACAGGCGCTGTTTATTCCACTGCGCCACTCTGACGGCCGCAGCAAAGTGAGTAGTTTTAGATATTTTTGACTTAAAGGTGTACGCCGTTCGTAATTACTGGTGGTCTAAGAAAATAGAAATGCAGTGATACACAATGCCGGAGTGCCGTTATTATGCATGCAAATTTGTTGAAACTTGGTATTTATAGTATTTGTATATCAGTCTACGCAATGGCAATGCAGAAATTTTCAATAAGCCCACATTGACGCAACTGGAAATTTTCAAATTCATATTCAAATTTCACTTTTTTTACAAACCTACGTAGGCCTTTAATAATAATATTTGTTGTTCAACATGTTCAATTGCTGAATTTTCCGCATTAAATCTCCAGCGCCATTTTTTTCATGAAATAGACAGGAGACAACAACGCCGGGGACATCGCTGTACATTTCTTAACGACTCTCACCTCGTTAAGAGCAAGTTGTCTCTCTGCTGCATTCAAGTCGTGCATGTTGATTTCTTTGAGAATGACCAGGGAGTCGTCGTCACGTTTCCGGTAGAGGACGGCCGCACCATATGCCCCTAGAAGAAATTAACAATTAATAATAACTAAACGTATTTATAGTGCCAAAATCTACCTGAAGTGATCAATGACACTTTACAATTACTTACTTACTTACTTTTTTGTACAATAAGTTAATAGAATAAGTCTAATGCCTGTAGCGATGAAAGAGGAAGGTTTTAAAGGGAAGCTATGGGAATGATTCCCCATTCGACCAAGAGTTACATGAAAGAGGAAGGTTTTAAAGGGAAGCTATGCGAATGATTCCCCATTCGACCAACAGTTACATGAAAGAGGAAGGTTTTAAAGGGAAGCTATGGGAATGATTCCCTATTCGACCAGCAGTTACATGAAAGAGGAAGGTTTTAAAGGGAAGCTATGGAAGGTTTTAAAGGGAAGCTATGGGAATGATTCCCTATTCGACCAACAGTTACATGAAAGAGGAAGGTTTTAAAGGGAAGCTATGGGAATGATTCCCCATTCGACCAACAGCTACAACCTTAACATCTACGTAAACTGCGTATTCTTAAAAACAACTGTGGCTCTTGGTTTTATAAATAAACAAACATTAATGAGTGAAATGGATGATATAATTGCTTATTTTTGAACCAAGTTTGCCGCCATCTTGGTGGATTTTAATCTGCTCTCTCCTCCATACGGAGAGCCAATGACGTCATTGATGCAGCCATTGTGACAATCAGCTGTTCGAACAATGGCGAATGCTTGAAATGACAGATGACAGTTCTTCGATTTCTTCGGGTTCTTCGTCGACGTCCGGCGATGAATCCTTCGATTACAACCGTGCATCAGCAGAAGAAAGAGCAGGTCTAGTTCCCCATGCGTTTGAGCCAAGGTACCGGGGTAGAAAAAGGTCTGGAAACTTAGTGGAAACGAGTAGTACTCACCTTGATGAAAAAACCCCACTGCATCCATGACGTCATTCGCCCGGGAGATTTGAACAAACATGGCTACCCCCGCAAACTCCTTATTAAATGCAATTTTCTGCACTATCTAGGAATATTCATCACATCCTTGGTGTAGAGTATTTGTTTGTCAAAAAATATCAATGAAGGAGCCAAGATAATCTGGACCAGAGTTGTTGAGACACTCGAAACCAAGCAAAAGCACCTTAACTCTTTAACTGCCGAATATATTTTTCATAATTTTCAAACTTTCCAATGACCTGTTTTGAAAAGACTGCAGCTTGAAACGGAGAAGAGTTCGATTCCTCGAAACCGCCATCGACACGATCACCTGCACGCCATCTATCAGTAGGTGGGAAAACTGCGTAGTTTTTGTTGAGGCAGGTGTTAAGAATTTCCTAACAAGGCCGATGTTTTTATTATCAATTAATGAGGGTCTGTCGGATGAGACAAAAAGCTGTACCTGAGTGTCTTAGCCAGGACAAGTAAAAGATCTCACATACATGTAGGTGGTCAGTAGCATACAGTAGTCTAGTCAAGCTAGCTCATTTTGGACCTTAACCGGAAACAAATTGCAACAGAAATTATTCCACTGGCACTGCCATTCATTCAGGGAATGAATAATTATCAAAAGAGTTATGTCGCAATGTGGCAGAATGTATGGTGATCGCACTGATGATGACCTAGGTCGCAATGTGGCAGAATGTATGGTGATCACACTGATGACGACCTAGGTCACAATGTGGCAGAATGTATGGTGATCGCACTGATGACAACCTAGGTCGCAATGTGGCAGAATGTATGGTGATCACACTGATGACGACCTAGGTCGCAATGTGGCAGAATGTATGGTGATCACACTCATGACGACCTAGGTCACAATGTAGCAGAATGTATGGTGATTGCACTGATGACGACCTAGGTCGCAATGTGGCAGAATGTATGGTGATCACACTGATGACGACCTAGGTCGCAATGTGGCAGAATGTATGGTGATCGCACTGATGACGACCTAGGCCACAATGTAGCAGAATGTATGGTGATCACACTGATGACAACCCAGGTTGCGATGTGGCAGAATGTTTGGTGATCGCACTGATGACGACCTAGGTCACAATGTAGCAGAATGTATGGTGATCGCACCGATGACAACCTAGGTCGCAATGTGGCAGAATGTATGGTGATCACACTGATGACGACCTAGGTCGCAATATGGCAGAATGTATGGTAATCGCACTGATGATGACCTAGTTCACAATGTGGTTGAAAGTATGGTAAGTTAAGTAATGGGTAATTGAAAGCCATGGCTTCCAAAACTCAAAGATGCTTGATTGAACTCGGGGAGCTAGAATCTTCAGAAATACACACCCAACAAATGATATTGCAACTCTGTGACCAATTAATATACTTTCAGTCTTGAAGTATCCAGTTGTGCAATGAGTGACCGGCGTATTAAGAGCCTGATTTACCCACCTTTCCCAACGGTTCTGATCTTCTCAAAGCCGGCCATCGACTGCTGGTAATGTCCACTCCATCCACGGAGACACTCAAGACGGAAGTAGAGCTCCCCAACCGTACTGGAAAAAAGTCCATAAGATTTAGTAGATTTGAGTAGAGTTACACCAAGCAGGTTGTCCGTAAAAGAGAGGTGTCCACTAAGGGAGGCTCTACTGCAGTAGAACCTCTCTATTAAGGACACCCTCAGGACTGACAAGTGCTGATCTTAATAGAGAGGTGTCCTGGTTAGAGAGGTCAAATTGAATGGCACCAACCAATGCGGGACCAAAACTAGTGTCCCTAATAGAGAGGTTGTCCTTAATAGAGAGTTTGTCCTTAATAGAGAGGCTGTCCTTAATAGAGAGGTTATCCTAATAGAGAGGTGTCCACTAAGGGAGGTTCTACTGCAGTAGAACCTCTCTTTTAAGGACACCCTCAGGACTGACAAGTGCTGATCTTAATAGAGAGGTGTCCTGATTAGAGAGGTCAAATTGAATGGCAACAACCAATTTGGGACCAAAACTAGTGTCCTTAATAGAGAGGTTGTCCTTAATAGAGAGGTTGTCCTTAATAGAGAGGTTGTCTTTAATAGAGAGGTGTCCACTAAGGGAGGTTCTACTGCAGTAGAACCTCTCTATTAAGGACACCCTCAGGACTGAGAAGTGCTGATCTTAATAGAGAGGTGTCCTGGTTAGAGAGGTCAAATTGAATGGCACCAACCAATGCGGGACCAAAACTAGTGTCCCTAATAGAGAGGTTGTCCTAAATAGAGAGGTTATCCTAATAGAGAGGTGTCCACTAAGGAAGGTTCTACTGCAGCAGAACCTCTCTTTTAAGGACACCCTCAGGACTGACAAGTGCTGATCTTAATAGAGAGGTGTCCTGGTTAGAGAGGTCAAATTGAATGGCAACAACCAATTTGGGACCAAAACTAGTGTCCTTAATAGAGAGGTTGTCCTTAATAGAGAGGTATCACTAAGGGAGGTTCTACTATATGCTTAAATTTACCATTCATGTTCTCACCTTTTTGAGGACGGGTCTTTGACCAGCTCTGCTCCGACAATGTCTCGAGACAAACCAACCGACACCTGAGGAAGAAAAGTCGACAATGAAGACCTGAAAAACCCGACATTTTTTTCAGACATTACGTTATTCAGCCCCTGACCTCGCAGTTAATAATAGCATTCAGGGGTCATACTAAACGGCGTCCACCAGGTTTAAAAGCATATGTGACCCGTTCCAGCAAAACCAGTCGCATGTCGCTCTGAGCTTGGCAGGTTGAAACAGACTGTTTGTTCATTTCACGATTGTCTGCCTTTTGTGAAATCTGACGCCATCAATTTCTTCTATTATCTCCTGGTGTCATCTAGGCTCATCTTATGTGCGACATGCGACTAGTTTTGCTAGAACAGGTCACATATTTAAAGCCATCAAGATAAAATCTAATATTCATAAACGAAATAAGCAGGACATTTTCCACATTTTCTGATCGTTTCATGACATTTGTGTGCTAGATTAGCAAGTTGTTGCCTAAAATGTACCAGCGTTCACTGGTCACCCAGTCGGTGGCATTGTTGGATTTGACTTGGAGGAAATGATAGGGCTTCCCTATACTACAGGGGCCTTGTGATTTTAGACAACATCTCCCTTATTTTACACCCAAATGTCATGAAATTTTCAGGAAATGTGTTCTATGGTGTACTTATTCCATTTATGGCTTCTAAATTTTATTTTGATGACTTGATACCTGACTTTAAACCTGGTGGACGCTGTTTAGGATGACCGGAATTCAGGCCTAGCCCAATACATGGTCTATTGTCTTTCATTGTCTTTAAACAAAGTACGTTTGGACCTTGGTCTAAATTCCCATTGTTCTACTGACTTATCAAAGGGTTTAACCCTTAAAGCGCCAGAGGCGACGATCGTCGACATAAGGGGGAAAGCGCCAGAGGCGACGATCGTCGACAGCAGACATTTAGTTCCACCTGTCTGCTAAGAGATGGCAGTGAGTGTGCATGTACGCTCTTTGGTACTTCGACAGTGATGCTTAGCACAAAATGGCATCGAACAAATTTCAAGTTTCTATACAAGCTTTTGAGTATTTTATCAAAAACTTGAAGCCCCATTTTCGCGGGAATGACGTCATCAGGAGTAATTAGCGCTGCTACGACTAATAAGACGGATGCTTCGACCAGGAATCGGATGGAAACGATGTATTTAGACCCAGACTTCATATTAAAATACCAAGGGAGGTATAAAAAGCTGATGCAGTTATGTTCTGGCCATATTTTTGTTGATTATGGGTATTTGCACTAATTTACCCCTAATTAGTAAATTTTGGCGGGAAATGTCACAAAAATCGACGGGAATTACCATTTGTATAAAATCATCAGTACATTCCATGGTGTTTGTAACAAAAATAACGTTGTTATTAATCATTTTCAAAAATGCTCGGTTAATTCGGCGCTCAGGGGTAATATGATTTTGTTAATTCAGCGCTTTAAGGGTTAAAGGACAAATCATGATCACATAGACCCCAAGAAACAGCTTTCATGGAGGTTGATACGCTTAAACACGAAAATGCAAATAAAGGTATATGGGGACCCTCACCCCCTCATTTGGGCCCAGGGGATGTTAATTGCCCCGTTTACAGTAGTGAACTTCCGGTAATTGAAACACAATGGAACATCTCTAAGCGGACACCTCTGTAATTAGGACACCCTCTCTAAGACACTGATTTTGGTCCCAAATTGGTCATTTTCACTCAATTTCACCTCTGTGATCAGGTCACCTCTCTATACTTCCTTAGTCATCTTCATCCCTAGTGCTGGGACATTAGGCCTTCACCTCACTATAAAGCACTTCGACTCTCAGACCCAAGGTTGTCCTTAACCTCTTGAATCCCGGTGACCAACCAGTCACTCATTTTGAAATAACGTTTTTTCCCAACGACCGACAGGTCGGTCTCAGTGATATTTTATTCCCTTGAGCTGGGACGCTAGCTTATTGCTTGTTTCAGCGTGTTTGATGTACAGTAGGGTCAGTTAGAGCATGCCTTGGTAGATGGCGCCTCGGTACCGGACTATGGCGATTGTATGCGGGCGCTATACATCGTGAAAGTCAGAACCAATTTCGCAACCACGTGACCACCCTGGGATCCCGGGATTTTCAAGTTCTGGGATTCAAGAGGTTAATAGAGCGGTTCTAAAGTACCTGTATGGTTACTTACCCCCAGCAGAGCCTCCAGCTCCTTGACGATGCCCTGTCCGCCATCTTGTCCCTGAGCGGCGTTACATGCCAAGAAGTCGAGGCGGAGGTTCGCTGCCTCCTTGTTGCCATGGAGACTGAAGAGTTTGGAGAAGAAGCCACGAATACCTGCGTGGTCAAGGACGGTATCTTTATTGAGCGGCTGTAAATTTAGAGATTCAAAATTGAACATGGAAGACGGAAGTGCAGAACTTTTTTTAGCCGCATCATTTTCAATGTTGTCAGACCAAGCTGGCTACCCAATGGACTGGTTATCACTGGCAATGGTAGCCACTGAACCAGTTCACCGTTAAGGTCAGGTCAGTGCAGGGTCGTTGCTGAACCTTTTTTAGCCACATCATTTTCAATGTTGTCAGACCAAGCTGGCTACCCAGTGGACTGGTTATCACTGGCGGTGGTAGCCACTGAACCAGTTCAATGTTAAGGTCAGGTCAGTGCAGGGTCATTGCTGAACCTTTTTTAGCCACATCATTCGAAATATTGCCCAAAAGAAACGCGCTACCTTTTGGAATTGACAATATGCATTAGTTAGTTAAAATGAAAAATTAATGATAGCATATTGTAGGTATGATTGTTAGCTTCAAAATAAATATCACTTGTAGTACTTCATTTTCAACTTTTTGTATCTCTTTTGCCAAAAGTCTATACACTACATATAGGAATACCTGGAAATCTTCAGGGAGATGCTGGAATAAAATGTGTAGACCCGCAGGAGCTAAAGGGTTAAAAAACAAAAAGGGAAATTTAATGGGTTTTTGCCACAGGCCGCTGACCCCAGCGCGGTTGTCTGCTGCCCCTGGTTCAACCTAGTGCCTCATGACCTGCTCATAGTAAGTAGCCCCGAATAACCTACCTTTTCCTCTTTCCCACACAACTGTATCACGCCCACCGGGCTATTTATGCTATTTATCATAGTAAGTAGTCCCGAATGACCTACTTTTCCTCTTTCCCACACAACTGTATCACGCCCACCGGGCTCTTTATGCTATTTATCATAGTAAGTAGCTCCGAATGACTTACCTTTTCCTCTTTCCCACACAACTGTATCACGCCCACCGGGCTATTTATGCTATTTATCATAGTAAGTAGCCCCGAATGACCTACCTTTTCCTCTTTCCCACACAACTGTATCACGCCAACCGGGCTATTTATGCTATTTATTATAGTAAGTAGCCCCGAATAACCTACCTTTTCCTCTTTCCCACACAACTGTATCACGCCCACCGGGCTATTTATGCTATTTATCATAGTAAGTAGCCCCGAATGACCTACCTTTTCCTCTTTCCCACACAATTGTATAACGCCCACCGGGCTATTTATGCTATTTATCATAGTAAGTAGCCCCGAATGACCTACCTTTTCCTCTTTCCCACACAACTGTATCACGCCCACCGGGCTATTTATGCTATTTATCATAGTAAATAGCCCCGAATGACCTACCTTTTCCTCTTTCCCACACAACTGTATCACGCCCACCGGGCTATTTATGCTATTTATCATAGTAAGTAGCCCCGAATGACCTACCTTTTCCTCTTTCCCACACAACTGCATCACGCCCACCGGCTATTTATGCTATTGATCATAGTAAGTAGCCCCGAATGACCTACCATTTCCTCTTTCCCACACAACTGTATCACGCCCACCGGGCTCTTTATACTATTGATCATAGTAAGTAGCTCTGAATGACCTACCTTTTCCTCTTTCCCACACAACTGTATCACGCCCACCGGCTATTTATGCTATTTATCATAGTAAGTAGCTCCGAATGACCTACCTTTTCCTCTTTCCCACACAACTGTATCACGCCCACCGGGCCATTTATGCTATTTATCATAGTAAGTAGCCCCGAATGACCTACCTTTTCCTCTTTCCCACACAACTGTATCACGCCCACCGGGCTATTTATGCTATTTATCATAGTAAGTAGCCCCGAATGACCTACCTTTTCCTCTTTCCCACACAACTGTATCACACCCACCGGGCTATTTATCATAGTAAGTAGCCCCGAATGACCTACCTATTCCTCTTTCCCACACAACTGTATCACGCACACCGGGCTATTTATGCTATTTATCATAGTAAGTAGCCCCGAATGACCTACCCTTTCCTCTTTCCCACAGAGCTGTATCACGCCCACCGGGCTATTTATGCTATTTATCATAGTAAGTAGCCCCGAATGACCTACCTTTTCCTCTTTCCCACACAACTGTATCACGCCCACCGGGCTATTTATGCTATTTATCATAGTAAGTAGCCCCGAATGACCAACCTTTTCCTCTTTCCCACACAACTGTATCACGCCCACCGGGCTATTTATGCTATTTATCATAGTAAGTAGCCCCGAATGACCTACCTTTTCCTCTTTCCCTCACAACTGTATCACGCCCACCGGGCTATTTATGCTTTTTATCATAGTAAGTAGCCCCGAATGACCTACCTTTTCCTCTTTCCCACACAACTGTATCACGCCCACCGGGCTATTTATGCTATTTATCATAGTAAGTAGCTCCGAATGACCTACCTTTTCCTCTTTCCCACACAACTGTATCACGCCCACCGGGCTATTATCATAGTAAGTAGCCCCCAATGACCTACCTTTTCCTCTTTCCCACACAACTGTATCACGCCCACCGGGCTATTTATGCTTTTTATCATAGTAAGTAGCCCCGAATGACCTACCTTTTCCTCTTTCCCACACAACTGTATCACGCCCACCGGGCTATTTATGCTGTTTATCATAGTAAGTAGCCCCGAATGACCTACCTTTTCCTCTTTCCCACACAACTGTATCACGCCCACCGGGCTATTTATGCTATTTATCATAGTAAGTAGCTCCGAATGACCTACCTTTTCCTCTTTCCCACACAACTGTATCACGCCCACCGGGCTATTTATGCTATTTATCATAGTAAGTAGCTCTGAATGACCTACCTTTTCCTCTTTCCCACACAACTGTATCACGCCCACCGGGCTATTTATGCTATTTATCATAGTAAGTAGCTCCGAATGACCTACCTTTTCCTCTTTCCCACACAACTGTATCACGCCCACCGGGCTATTTATGCTATTCATCATAGTAAGTAGCCCCGAATGACCTACCTTTTCCTCTTTCCCACACAACTGTATCACGCCCACCGGGCTATTTATGCTATTTATCATAGTAAGTAGCCCCGAATGACCTACCTTTTCCTCTTTCCCACACAACTGTATCACGCCCACTGGGCTCTTTATACTATTGATCATAGTAAGTAGCCCCGAATGACCTACCTTTTCCTCTTTCCCGCACAACTGTATCACGCCCACCGGGCTATTTATGCTATTCATCATAGTAAGTAGCCCCGAATGACCTACCTTTTCCTCTTTCCCACACAACTGTATCACGCCCACCGGGCTATTTGTGCTATTTATCATAGTAAGTAGCCCCGAATGACCTACCTTTTCCTCTTTCCCACACAACTGTATCACGCCCACCGGGCTATTTATGCTATTTATCATAGTAAGTAGCCCCGAATGACCTACCTTTTCCTCTTTCCCACACAACTGTATCACGCCCACCGGGCTATTTATGCTGTTTATCAATGTAAGTAGCCCCGAATGACCTACCTTTTCCTCTTTCCCACACAACTGTATCAAGCCCACCGGGCCATGGAGAACTAAGGCAACACTGTGAAACTTCTTATTGAGCAGGAATTGGCCTATTAAACCTGAAAGAGAAGGGAGCTGAGGTTAACATGTGTTTTGAATACTTTGTACATTTTGGGGATTCTTTTTCCTGCTGTTTTGTATGACGTCATTTCCTTTGATACATCATCATGTCGCCGTCTTTGTGGTTATTTCCGTTACGTATTTCGGTTGGGTTAACGCCATTTTTAGAATCATTCGCAGACGTCAGTCCTGTTTTCCTTTATAACATGAAAATCGCACTCTTAGGTATGATTAGAGTAGAACCTCTCTATTAAGAACACCCTTGGGACTGAAAAGTACTGTCCTTAATAAAGAGGTGTCCTGATTAGAGAGGTCAAATTGAATGGAAACAGCCAATTTGGGACCAAAACTAGTGTCCTTAATAGAGAGGTGTCCACTGTACTTTCCTTTCAATTTCTCTTTGATTTGTTGGTAATGCTAATCCGCAATACCATATTTATTTCATTGCCTCATGTCTGTATATTTGTTTTTGCAGAACGTGTTTTTATCATAATAAATCAAGAACGTTTACTCTTTCACTGCCAATAACGTTTTAAAACGTTACTGAAAATATGTCGCTAAATTGCCAATAACGTTTCAGAACGTTATCTCAGTGTTTCCATCTACTCATCAAAAAGTAAACCAAACTATTGATTCTATGTTGATTTAAAGTAAACCTCCCGCCATGTCTTCGGAAGTGTTCTCGGAAGGATTCAGTTCAATCTCGTCCCCAGGAAGTGGGTATTTCGAGTCAGGTGAATTGGTGAAGATAGACCAATTTAGCCCCCTCCCCCCCAAATCCTCATCCTTCTGACTCTCAATAAGTCCTTCTGAGACTGTTATCTCGAGGCGATGGAGTGGAACCCCGAAACCATCTCGAGTCCTTCCGACACCTATAGTGGTGCGCTAATCTCAACCATCATTACCCTTCCTTTTCATGCTATTGCTAATTCCAACCATGACACTTCCCTCTCATAGAGCTATCTCTAACCATGACGATGTCTCGAACTTATATTGCAAAAATGTCACTTGAGGCAGTAGGGCATTCTGTAGAGACATAATGTTCTTCGTTTACTTCAAAGTACAGTAGAACCTCCCTTAGCAGACACCTCTCTTATTAAGGACAACCTCTCTATTAAGGACACTAGTTTTGGTCTCAAATTGGTTGTTTCCATTCAAGTTGACCTCTCTAATCAGGACACTTCTATTAAGGACAGCACTTGTCAGTCCCGAGGGTGTCCTTAGTAGTGAGGTTCTACCGTCATGAGTTTTTGGTGCCTAACCTACCTATCAAACCATCAAAAGTCGATGTCTCGAACTTATATTGCAAAAACGTCACTTGAGGCAGTAGGGCATTCTGTAGAGACATAATGTTCTTTATCTTACTCGAAACCACCAGTAACCGCGGTGGAAAATCGGCGCGGCTTCCCTGACGATCGTACTTCAGCGACCGCGATCGCGATAACACAACCTCGGCATGCTCATTATCATAAATGCCCTGATCGCTATGCTGTCCGTTGGAATCGCTGCGCTGACGACGTGGGCTCACAAACACCGCCCCGCCATCAGAATAACTCCTTGTGTGTTCCTTGACTAACTTTTCTTTCTGATTTCTCGCCGCAGTCTGTCCGCTTACAGGACGCTCTTTGCCAATATTTTCCGAGTCCGGCTCAGACTTATTTTTTCCGTGTTCCGTATTCGTCGGATTATTGCCACTCTTACGATCCGCGCTGTTCTGCCGTTCAATCTCTCCCTGTGCGGATATATTCGTGCGTCGGTCCGCCTCCGCTTCCCGACCGAGTCTCTCGTGTTCCTGAGTCGTTTCGTCGCGGGCATTGTCCACGTCCTGATCACCACTCGTGCAGTCACCCGCCCCATTCCTTGGCACCTCCTCCTCAGGATTCCTCCGAGTCCGACCTTTCTTCTCACCACTACCGGCTGAATCCACCGCTTTCTCGCACTTTGAAATCGGCTCACTCCCCGCCTCCTTTGATTTCACCCGCTCCGTTTTTCCTCGATTTTCCGAATACCCACTTTCACCGTCTTTGACGTTAACTCTGGAACCACAGGAATGCCCATGTCTTCGCTTCTTCTCTTTTGATCTATTCTGGGATTGCTCTGGTGGTCCAGGCCCACCTGTAACATCCCTGGAGTCTGCCATGTTGATGACAACGGCGTTCCAGGACTTGGCTTTTGCTTTGTTTGTTAAGGACGGCACAAGTGTCAGGTCATCACAGTTGCATGCTCACGTCAGCAGTGTCCTAGAGATTCTGAAGGAACAATCATATTCAATTAGCCTACAATTATGTACAATCAATCATGTTAATCACATCGCCATCAACTATAATTTTAAAAGGTTACGCCACTCGTAATTACTCGTGGTCCAGTTAAATAGAAATTCACTAATCACACAATGCTGTAGTGCAGTTATTGCCAGAGCCCTCTATTAAAAACTGTGTACATTACGTGTACATTGTTTGTTCATAAGTTTTGGTAAAAAAAGTACACCTTGGACCAATCAATCTGCACAAAATTTTATATGTGTCAAGAAGAACCCTTTGCTATAGTATAATAAAGTTTCAAAACAATCCAATACCGATTGCCTGCGAAAAAATGATTTCCGTACACCATATCCATCAAAACGTCACTGACGCATTGATATGGCGCTGTCAAAATACAAGTTTTAACCTGACCAGTGAGACCACATTTTCTTAAATATATTATCAAAAAGCATATTTCTGTGATGGCCTGACGCTGTAGATTAAGAATCAACCACAGATTGAGAATTAATTTCACTTTGGTCCATCCCAGCCATGTGTTTACCACAACTTGACATTTTAATAAGCTCTATGTAACTGTGCACACTTCCGTTTGTGGATGAATACACGTCTCTGCCCTAGTATTATGAGTACAAATTTGTTTAAACTTGGTATTCATAATATCTGTATATCAGTCTTCACAACGGCAATGTCGAAATTTATATTTAGTACGTATTTCCGGAATTAGACATTTTAAAATTTTAACCTGTAAGCAGCGTAGTTTTTTATTTGTCAACCCCGTCATATTGCGTAATTAATTAGATTACACATCCTCATCTCACAGCCGCTTCCTCTTGCATGCTGTAGCCATGATTCAGCTCAAAAGTTCAAAAGCCATGATTCAGCTCAAAAGCTCAAAAGCCATGATTCAGCTCAAAAGCTCAAAAGCCATGATTCAGCTCAAAAGCTCAATAACCATGATTCAGCTCAAAAGCTCAAAAGCCATGATTCAGCTCAAAAGCTCAAAAGCCATGATTCAGCTCAAAAGCTCAAAAACCATGATTCAGCTCAAAAGCTCAAAAACCATGATTCAGCTCAAAAGCTCAAAAACCATGATTCAGCTCAAAAGCTCAAAAGCCATGATTCAGCTCAAAAACTGGTGCCAGTAGTGTTCTGAAACCAAACTACACTGCGCTGACGTTTTAAGGGGATTCCCCATCGAATTTCTGAGTGTTGCTTGGGCTTAGGTGAATCACAAACATAGGACGCCATACAACGTCTTACGCAATGCACGGTCTTTAGGCCAAGACGTCATATGGTGTCTTAATTACGCAGTTAACAGGTTAAATTTAATTACAAATTCAGAATTTTTAACAACCGGCGTAGCCTAGCTAGGCCTTAATTTCAGTCGATTAAAAAATAAAACAGGGATAGGCCCGGAGCAACTGCAGAATAGCCGGGACACTCTGTGCTAAATGATAGGAATGGTGTACATAATGTACAGAGGAACAGAGTGTAGGCCTACATCGTCATAATGTACTGTCACTGTCAGAGCTACTGTCCGGCTATCGCTATTCTGTAGTTAGGCCATAGGCCCCGATAGCCCTACATTCACTTATTGACTAATTGAGACATCTAGGCTTCGACATTTTTTCAAACTTAATCAATAACTCTGTGTGATTGAGAGTTTGACATGATGACTGGTGTGTGATTTAACTGTAAATGAATGCGAAATGACTTTTTTGTAACTTTTTTTGTTTTTCTTTGAATGCCATCTCAATTTTCCTTAGATACGCCCAAAACATTTAATTTCTGGCGAAATCTTTTGATGAAAAAACATATACTCTTTCTCTTCATTTGGTTATTCTCCAAAATTTCGTTCTCTAGAAGGTAAAATATTACAAAAGAAACCGAAAAATTTGTACCTGTCAAAGTTTGGCTTCCATCTTGTTTTTTAGTTCATAAAAAAATTCTGGGTGGCGCTCGCAGTGAAAGCCGACAGATGGTGCACAAGTGCATCCGGTTTTTTCTCGGAGTTGGGTTTGTTTATAAAATTTCCTCCGCACTTCCGCTAGTTTTGTCGTTATTATTGGTCAGATTCTACTGCAAATTGTTTAATTGTATTCATAAAGGTATACACTACTAATGACTTATGCCGAATATATGTTGACATATGCGTGTATTTTGGCTTGATGACGATTTGAAAACGCCAAAATTACCAGTCATCCGATCGGCGAAACAGCGTCCACCACTCATCTCATGGGTATCCAGTCAGAACGGCCCCTGGTCAAAACGGCCCCGCTTGAAATAGAGTCAAAACGGCCCCGAGTCAAAACGGCCCTGGGTCAAAACGGCCCTTGGTAGTTTAGTGGTAGTAACCTATCTGAACTAGATAACTTTTTTTACTGCGTGCGTGTAACCAGTGGTAAGGAGATAAGAAAGCAGATGTTATGCACTTTTAAAACTTAGAAGTTGCGTTATCTGGTTTTTGGCCTGTTCGCCCATATTATTGTTATTATTATTAATCTTCTCTACATTATTCTCTATATGTAGGGCTAATGTAGGTCTACACCATCGAACTTTATTCAGGTCCGTGATCACACAGAAAAATATAAGATCATTAATTAAGCAAGGGGAATTAATCAAGGCTACTTTTCATGATATTTGCTGAGGTTCCTTTTACCTTTAACTTCTAGACATCTATTTTGTTCAATAATTTTAGATCTGACCAAATACATATAGAGTGGAGAGGGATCGCACTGTCTCTTTAATCTTGTGACTGAGCTCATTGTGAACAGTGATCACATGCCAAAGGTGATGCGAATTCACTGTCTCTTTGATATTGCGGCTAATTAGAGCTAATTGCGAACACTAATCACATGCCAAAGGTGATGCGAATTCACTGTCTCTTTGATCTTGCGGCAAATTAGAGCTAATTGCGAACACTAATCACATGCCAAAGGTGATGCGAATTCACTGTCTCTTTGATATTTCGATTAACAATAAAGGAACGATTACTAATTACAGACGGGACCTAATTCAAGAATGAGTACTGTTCATTTTATCATCTCGTCACGATGACTATATAAACCCCCAGAATTCTCAAGATCTTCATCAGTTTATTCCAAGACTTCATTGCTGCTACAACTCGACGCTACTTTCATCAACACCTTACTATGACAGAAGAGGATCCCTGCATCTCCTGCCGCAAGCAAGTGAAGAGACGACAACATGGCCTCCAGTGTGAAGGATGTGACCAGTGGCAACACCGAATCTGCAACACGGGTATCAGCCAGAAAGAGTAGCGTGCCTCTGTCAAGCTGGGGAATGCGATCAGCTGGAAAAAAATAATGACTACATCCATGTAGCGAAACGACTCCACCCATGTAGCGAAACGTCCTCCATGTAGACTACAAATTCTTGAGGTCTAGATCACAGGATCGAAGTTCCCACCCCTAAAAATACTTATCCCTAAACCGCCTCAACTATACACTCAACTATACCCGCCCACTTCACACGATACCCTACACTCTCCGCCGCTATACACCTTTCCAGAAATGGGGCGCTGAGTGTCCGAAATAGTGATGTCATAAGGGGAAACGAGGCCTTATGGTGGAGGGACAAAGGAGATAGTCATGGTTGACCAACACACTTGAATGCCTTTAATGACGGACAAGGGGGAAAAAGTTAGTTCCAATGCAAGCCACCAATTTCGGGAAGCATGCATAGGTGCCCATTTGACCCAGGGCCGTTTTGACTCTATTAAAGTGGGGGCCGTTTTGACCAGGGGCCGTTCTGACTGGTAAGCATCTCATGCACTGCACCAGCGTCCACCTGGTTTAAAATTCAGGCATAAAGTCATCAAAATGAAATTTAGTGGCCATAAACGTAATAAGTACACCATGAAACACATTTCCTGAAAATTTTTATGACATTTGGGTGTAAGACTGAGATGTTGTCTTACTCTTATCTCTAAAATCACAGGGGCAGCTGGGCTCTGACCTCTGTATTGTCTATTGACACTATTGACTGTAGTCTGTTGTCAGTGTTGACCAGGTCCAGGAAGCCCTATCCAGTTCAAATCCAACACGGCCGCCGACAGGGTGGTGGACGCTGGTATATTTTAGACAACAACTCGCTAATCTAGCTAGCACCCAAATGGGCCTTTGTCTGCAGAATAGCCGGGACAGTAGTAGCTCTGTACATTATGTACACTCTGTCCCTCTGTACATTATGTACACATTCCTATCATTTAGCACAGAGTGTCACTGAGTGTCCCTGCTATTCTGCAGTTGCTCACACAAATGTCATGAAACGATCAGGAAATGTGGAAAAATGAAAATGTCCTTATTTCATTTAGGCCTATTATGACCATTATATTTTATTTTGATGACTTTAATGCATTTAAACCTGGTGGACGCTGTTAAGTATGACCCAAAATTACAGCTGCTGACACCTGAGAATCTGAAATTGAAGTGAAACTCTTTTTTCTGTCTCTTTGGGAAGGTGTAAATGCTGATGGCGACTCTAATCTCACTCTGATAGAAGATCCGCCTTCTTGGATCAACAAAATCCAACTATTTTCACCTGAGAGAGGTGAAACTATTTTGGCCTAAAACTTGATGATCAATATTAATCGTCAACAAAATCCAACTATTTTCACCTGAGACTGGAGAGGTCAAACTTTTTTGGTCTGAAACTTGATGATCAATATTAATTGTCAACAAAATCCACCTATTTTCACGTGAGAGAGGTTCAACTTTTTTGGCCTGAAACTTGATGATCAATATTAACTGTCAACAAAATCCAACTATTTTCACCTGAGGGTCAAACTATTTTGGCCTAAAACTTGATGATCAATATTAATCGTCAACAAAATCGAACTATTTTCACCCGAGAGAGGTCAAACTATTTTGGCCTAAAACTTGATGATATAAGGCCTAATTGTCAACAAAATCCAACTATTTTCACGTGAGAGAGGTGAAACTATTTTGGCCTGAAACTTGATGATCAATATTAATTGTCAACAAAATCCAACTATTTTCACCTTAGACTGAGAGGTCAAACTATTTTGGCCTTTAACTTGATGATATTAAGCTTTGCATTCTTAATCTTATATTGTTTCAGCACTTTTTAATTTGCATCAAATTACAATATTCGGCCATTATATTGACGTTTTGAAACCTTTTTCGACCCTGTTTACATTGTCTTAGGAAAAGTATAGGCTTGACTAGTTTGGGGTGAGTCTCCACTCGCTTTTCAGAGAAAAGTGAGTCCCAAAGGTGAATTGTTATGACAGGAGGTGAATCTGCTCCTGGTGATTTCCATGAGACAGGTGAATCTATGACTGGTTCCCAACCTCAGGGATTTGCTGGACTGGCGAGTTAACGTCGAGTGCCTGAGGAGGGGGGTCCGGGCATAAACTTGATAGCTGCATTAAAACAATGAAATGTCAAATGAAGCCGGCGGCTATTTCTTGCACCGGTACGTCAGTACTAGATAAACTGTAAAACACATGGTAAACTTACACTGCCTGTGATTCACAGGCAGTGTAAGTTTGAAAAATAATAAATAATAAATTTCTGCCATTTTGAAAAGCACTTTTCACAGAAATTTATTTGCGCAAACCGTTTATTGAGTCTTTGGCATGGGAACTGGTATTGAAACATCTCAGTTGTAATCTGTTGTTTTTGATATGTCATCCGATCTGAAGCGTATTCAGATCTCGATAATAATTTTGGGCAAGTTGGGGTTCCTGGCCACAACTGTCATGACTGTCAACCCAATGTTCGTCTAATCTTTTGATTTCACCACGTTCTTTTTCTAGATGGATCCAGCATTGCTGAAGGAGAGAGAAGCTTTCAAAAAGAGGGCGCTAGCACAACCATCAGTCGAAAAGAGAAAGGCCCAGAAAAGAACTGAAAATGATCGCAGTACTAAGAAGGCACGGCCAGCGCCAAAACCTAAAGGTAAGCACCCTACCCTTGAAAGCCTCATACTTACTTAGGGCTCTTCGTCCCTAGTGGCACATAATGCCACAACACAACCTCCAGCCTTTTCAGTCTCTTGCTGCCCGTTGTGCCTCATCCCATGTCAGCCCCATGAGTTTCAGCTCCTTTGACATAGTCCTCCTGGTAAGCACCCTACCCTTGAAAGCCTCATAATTACTTAGGGCTCTTCATCCCTAGTGGCACATAAGGCCACAACACAACCTCCAGCCTTTTCAGTCTCTTGCTGCCCGTTGTGCCTCGTCCCATGTCAGCCCCATGAGTTTCAGCTCCACTGACATAGTCCTACTTCATTTGACTTTGGGCCAGCCTCGTTTGTTCTTTCCCTGGGGGGCTCAAATGCAGGGCAGTCTTTGGTATGCTGCTTGGATTCATTCAGAGGACATGTCTAAGCCATCAAAGTCTGCAGCATCCGATTACGCGGCAACGTTAGAACTCTAGATCTGCGTCAGCTGACGGATCGGAGAGCTTCATTAGAGATTATCCTTGGCCAGAACACTTGGCAGATCCATCGTAGACACCTGTTTGAAAGCCTCATAGCCTAGTGGTTGATAAAAGTACTGTGGGTTACCACGCAATTCGGCCCAGATTCGGAACCAAGGATTTGTGTTCTTGATGAACCGTTGTAGATTTAAGGAACTAATATTCCTGACTCTTCACAGTCATTCGAATAAGACTTGACAAAACACCCGAGTGAGAATATTTCGTTATCATAATGGATAATGTAGCCTTTATCATTCGATATTTCATTTGAGATGTTTTAGAATAGAAATTGATACCTCACTGTCGGTATTGATTGTCTCACAAAAACCGCTCGGATGGAGCTTAAATATTGGCTATGGTTTTGGTCTACATTTTAGCTCCAACCTCGCGGTTTTGGTGAGACAATCAATACCGTCAGTTCGGTATCAATTCCTTGAAGCCAAAGCTCCTAGTATCTGGTGTTTACGCTAGGGCAAGTTAAAGTCCCCACCAAGTGAGAAACATGAGTAGCTGGCGTGGACTTCCCTCCTTTGGCCAAAAGACCGGGGGCATAATGGTCAGTATGATGGCCGCGTCCCAGTGTTAACCAGTTCAATCAGAACATCAAGATTCAAACAGACTCGACGGCTTCGGGAGTTAAAACTGGCTGTGAAAGAATTTTGAAGGCCAAGTTTGCATGAAAGTTTAAGCCTAATGATTTTCATAGCTTTGCTCGTTGGCCGAAAACAGAAAAGTTTTTGAGTGGCTGTTTTAGTTTTGGTCTAATTGCAGCTAAAAATGTTTATGAGTTGAGCCTTTCAGTGAGTTTACTGTTTTATTCATTTCAGCCGATTTTAACTACAAGGCAATGCAAGGAAGTTCACAGTTTAAGTTTGGAATATTGGCAAAAATAGTTAAATATATGAAGGTAAGATAAGAATACTAATCACTTGGTTTCGTTGACTGTTTTTTCCACCAGGACAAAAGTACCGAAAAGTGTTTTGCCGCTGAAGTAAAATGATCAAATGTATGTGCAAATTTGAATAAAGGAGCCTTATAGCTGAGTGGTGAACTCCGACTACCACTCAAAAGGCCCCGGTTCGATCCCGGGTAGAACCCAGGAGTGTATTTCTGGATGAACCGGTGTGGCTTTCAAGGAACGAAAATTACCGGCTCTCCACAGTCCTTTGAATGAGATGTAAAACCGAGGTTCCTTGAATCTGGTGTCTATGCCAGGGCAGGTTACAGACTCCACCAAGTGAGAAACATGAGTAGCTTGCGTGGACTCTAAGGGCTGCCTAACCTTACACATTTGGGGGAAATCTCACACACAGGCCTGTTTACACTAAGTTAGGGCCATTTTACACTTTGACTCCAGAAAATGTCTTTAAAATTGTGCCGAAATCATCAGAAGACCCAACAATGACATTTCCCTTGCTGATTTACACTTTTTCACCGAGGGTTTTAGTTTTACACATTGCTGGACGAAGGCAGTTGTGACACTCCCTCCGGCCGAAGTCTGGAGTCACTAGGCCTTGCCGAAGTCGTAGTCACTAGACCAATAAACCCAACTGGCGCCTAACCATACTGGCACGCATAAACGCTTATCCTGCCTTGGAGGAGGAATACTCCGTGGAGAAAATCACCTCCAAGTGCAGAGCAAACGCCCAGGAAGGGGAAGGATAGAAGAAGGGAAATTGGATTCCATCGAAATTGGATATCGTGATGCGATTTTGGGCTGCACTCACCCTGTTTCTGCCCCTCTCATGTTCGAATTTGCTCACAATGAAAAAGAAATCCCCATCTGATAGGCTCATATAGGCCAATAGAACTTCAGGTGACTTCTTCAATCATAAAATTAACTCAATTTTTGAAGAATATCTCATTTTCCTCTCCATTGGAAAAATAGAAGTTGTCCTTTAAAGAAATCAATCAGCAGCAGCTAGGTAGGCAAGAAAAAGCTACACAAAGTCCTCAATAGGGGTCCCTCCAATCTCATCGTACGTCAAATGATTCACGCTTGTGCGAGGAATGTTATAGTGCTGTGTCAAACATTACCAGAATTATCGGAATACCAGACGACTTGGAATCCTGACTTGGCACTCAATGCCGGGAATTCAGGATTTTGAATCAGCAGAGTTTGCCCTGATGACGCCAGCGTCGACACTGATGAAACATGGGCCTACCCGATGTGAGTTGTTTTTCTCAGTGATTCATTCCTAACTTATTGAAACGTTCCTAGAGATTGCATTGTCAAACTCGTGTATCGTCCGCTTTTAATATTTCAGCAACGGCATCAACAGGGAGACACTTATCCATTATTAATTGATGACATTCTTGACGAAACAAATCAACTTGATGTCGGAGCACGGCATAAACAATGGCTATTGACCGAGGTAGGTTTCCTCCCACTGTTCACCCTCCCCCAAACTCACTTTATCCCTGGTACCATCAGGACAAGACCAATATACTGATATTTGATGAAATATGGCTATCGACCGAGGTAGGTTGTTTCCTCCCACTGTTCACCCTCCTCCAAACTCACTTTATCCCTGGTACCATCAGGGCAAGACCAATATACTGATATTTGATGAAATATGGCTATCGACCGAGGTAGGTTGTTTCCTCCCACTGTTCACCCTCCTCCAAACTCACTTTATCCCTGGTACCATCAGGGCAAGACCAATATACTGATATTTGATGAAATATGGCTATTGACCGAGGTAGGTTGTTTCCTCCCACTGTTCACCCTCCTCCAAACTCACTTTATCCCTGGTACCATCAGGACAAGACCAATATACTGATATTTGATGAAATATGGCTATTGACCGAGGTAGGTTGTTTCCTCCCACTGTTCACCCTCCTCTAAACTCACTTTATCCCTGGTACCATCGGGGCAAGACCAATATACTGATATTTGATGAAATATGGCTATCGACCGAGGTAGGTTTCCTCCCACTGTTCACCCTCCAAACTCACTTTATCCCCGGTACCATCAGGGCAAGACCAATTTACTGATATTTGATGAAATATGGCTATCGACCGAGGTAGGTTTCCTCCCACTGTTCACCCTCCAAACTCACTTTATCCCTGGTACCATCAGGACAAGACCATTATACTGATATTTGATGAAATATGGCTATTGACCGAGGTAGGTTGTTTCCTCCCACTGTTCACCCTCCTCCAAACTCACTTTATCCCTGGTACCATCAGGACAAGACCAATATACTGATATTTGATGAAATATGGCTATTGACTGAGGTAGGTTATTTCCTCCCACTATTCACCCTCCTCCAAACTCACTTTATCCCTGGTACCATCAGGGCAAGACCAATATACTGATATTTGATGAAATTCTTGTTGAGACCAACCAATGTTATGTCACCCTCACCCTGCACACCACCCCTCCCTTGGGTCATCTTCTGCATCTCATGAGGATAAGGGCCATCCATTGAGTATGTACGTACTGAGCGAGGAGACAGTTTAGGAATTTTGGGGAAAATGCGTACAGCTGTAAATTTTGTCCAAATTGTGTGTACAAGGGGAGGGGTCTCAAAATCCGAAGTTTGATGCGTACATACAGTGGAACCTCCCTTAGCGGACACCTCTCTATTAAGGACACTAGTTTTGGTCCCAATTTGGTAGTTTCTATTCAATTTGACCTCTCTGATCAGGACACCTCTCTATTAAGGCCAGCACTTGCCAGTCCCGAAGGTGTCCTTAATAGAGAGGTTCTACTGTACTTAATGGATGGCCCCATACTGGTATCAAGAGCCTTTCGAATCCAGCACCCAAAATATGATTCTGGGCCAGATGACCATCCATGAGCATGAATGTAGTATAGGACTGAAAAGCCTGTAAGACCTGGGTACAAGGTATTTTTAAAGTGGTCTGCATCCGCAAACTGTGCGTGATATAACGCTGAAAATGCGGGATATTGATGATAGATACATGATCTGATAGATGTTAAAGCGAAATGTTTATCAATACTGGTTTGGCAGTAATTCTTCAAAACACCACGAAAACGATATTTCCACCCAATCAACTAGACTTTGATGTTTTCACCCCAAATCTTGGTTCAGTACTCAGACTGACATTGTCTTCCATGTCATCAAGAAAATTTTCAAAAAATGTTGATATTTAGAGAACATGTCCAAGTTGTCATTTTGCGATATTTGGAAGAATAAATGGTTAATTAGCGTTGATATCCATATCTCACTTAGCATCAATCAGATTATGTATCTATCATCATTACGTTCCAAAATTTTCAGCAACATAATGGAAGAGTTTTGGCTCCACTTACCACTGTGCATGCGCATGGTGAATCTCTTTTCACCAGGAAAAAACTGAAGCTATTACAGTGGAACCTCCCTTAGCGGACACCTCTCTATTAAAGATAACCTCTCTATTAAGGATAACCTCTCTATTAAGGACAACCTCTCTATTAGTATTAAGGACACTAGTTTTGGTCCCAAATTGGTTGTTTCCATTCAATTTGACCTCTCTAATCAGGACACCTCTCTATTAAGGACATCACTTGTCAGTCCCGTTGGTGTCCTTAATAGAGAGGTTCTACTGTACATCGGTGTCGTGAAAAGGTCAGATAGGGACCTGGAATGTAAAGTGCCACCTCGTTTGCTGATCAAAATATGAACCTCTCGAATGTCTCGTAACCCTTGTAGGCCTTCGTCAACAATCAGGACACCTCTCTATTTAGGACATCACTTGTCAGTCCCGTTGGTGTCCTTAATAGAGAGGTTCTACTGTACTTCGTAGTCTTGAAAAAGTCAGACAGGGACCTGGAATAGAAAGTGCCACCTTGTTTGCTGATCAAAATCTGAACCTCTCTAATGTCTCGTAACCCTTGTAGGCCCTCGTCAACAATCAGGACACCTCTCTATTAAGGACATCACTTGTCAGTCCCGTTAGTGTCCTTAATAGAGAGGTTCTACTGTACTTCGAAGTCTTGAAAAAGTCAGACAGGGACCTGGAATATAAAGTGCCACCTTGTTTGCTGATCAAAATCTGAACCTCTCTAATGTCTCATAACCCTTGTAGGCCCTCGTCAACAATCCCAAGATCAACGTCGTGGATGACAATAAGTTTGTCTTCCGCCCGAAGTATAACATCCGAGACCGGAGGGGGTTAATGCGATTGCTGGAGCGGAATGACCTGAAAGGATTGGGCGGTGTTTTGATGGACGACGTCGAAGAGGCTGTGCCGAAATGTGGGCGAGTTATTCAGGTAGGCGCCGAGCTGACACGAGTGTCCTCTTTAACGCTATAACACCTAGAGCCAGCGCAAGGGC
Source organism: Lineus longissimus (assembly GCF_910592395.1). Lineage (NCBI taxonomy): Eukaryota > Metazoa > Nemertea > Pilidiophora > Heteronemertea > Lineidae > Lineus > Lineus longissimus. The sequence continues at coordinate 2,746,865 of NC_088321.1, forward strand.
TTATTCCCCTTGGCCCCGACGTTATTTTACCTGGAAATCATGTTTTTTTCTCCAGTGAGATCGACGGCGGTTATCACCGTTCGCCTCCAGGTGTTATAGGGTTAAGAAACTCTCTAACAAGTTCATGCTGCAATAGACTCCAACCTAGCATCTTCCGTTGATGTCCATTGCAATATCACAAATTTAGTATTTTTTGCAAACTTCTCTACAGGCTTATGCTGCACCCTAATGCCACCAACCTAAATTCGAATGCTCTATGCAATCACTGAGTTCAAGCATACTGTGCTATACACCCAAGCGAAGAGTCCATTGATCATGTTCTCTGTTATGCAGAGTACTTCATAACACTTTTTGTATCAGCTATACACCAACAAGTTAAAATGTACGTTTGTTCATCCTGAATATGAAAGAGGCAATAATTGGTGGAGCCCCATAGCCTAGTGGTCAATACTGCTTCCTATCCTGCAATAAGGCTCGGGTTTGATCCCCTTCTCAAGGAACTGTGTGGTCAACACTGCTTCCTACCCTGCAATAAGGCCCGGGTTTGATCCCCTTCTCAAGGAACTGTGTTGTCAACACTGTTTCCTACTCTGCAATAAGACCCGGGTTTGATCCCCTTCTCAAGGAACTGTGTGGTCAACACTGCTTCCTACCCTGCAATTAGGCCCGGGTTTGATCCCCTTCTCATGGAACTGTGTTGTCAACACTGCTTCCTACCCTGCAATAAGGCCCAGGTTTAATCCCCTTCTCAAAGGAACTGTGTGGTCAACACTGCTTCCTACCCTGCAATAAGGGCCGGGTTTGATCCCCTTCTCAAGGAACTGTGTGGTCAACACTGCTTCCTACCCTGCAATAAGGCCTGGGTTTGATCCCCTTCTCAAGGAACTGTGTTGTCAACACTGCTTCCTACCCTGCACTAGATCCGGGTTTGATCCCCTTCTCAAGGAACGGTGTGGTCAACACTGCTTCCTACCCTGCAATAAGGCCTGGGTTTGATCCCCTTCTCAAGGAACTGTGTGGTCAACACTGCTTCCTACCCTGCAATAAGACCCGGTATTGATCCCCTTCTCAAGGAACTGTGTGGTCAACACTGCTTCCTACCCTGCAATAAGGCCTGGGTTTGATCCCCTTCTCAAGGAACTGTGTGGTCAACACTGCTTCCTACCCTGCAATAAGGCCCGGGTTTGATCTCCTCCTCAAGGAACTGTGTGGTCAACACTGCTTCCTACTCTGCAATAAGGCCTGGGTTTGATCCCCTTCTCAAGGAACTGTGTTGTCAACACTGCTTCCTACCCTGCACTAGATCCGGGTTTGATCCCCTTCTCAAGGAACTGTGTGGTCAACACTGCTTCCTACCCTGCAATGAGGCCTGGGTTTGATCCCCTTCTCAAGGAACTGTGTTGTCAACACTGCTTTCTACCCTGCAATAAGGCCTGGGTTTGATCCCCTTCTCAAGGAACTGTGTTGTCAACACTGCTTCCTACCCTGCACTAGATCCGGGTTTGATCCCCTTCTCAAGGAACTGTGTGGTAAACACTGCTTCCTACCCTGCAATAAGGCCTGGGTTTGATCCCCTTCTCAAGGAACTGTGTTGTCAACACTGCTTCCTACTCTGCAATAAGGCCCAGGTTTGATCCCCTTCTCAAGGAACTGTGTGGTCAACACTGCTTCCTACTCTGCAATAAGGCCCGGGTTTGATCCCCTTCTCAAGGAACTGTGTTGTCAACACTGCTTCCTACCCTGCAATAAGGCCTGGGTTTGATCCCCTTCTCAAGGAACTGTGTGGTCAACACTGCTTCCTACCCTGCAATAAGGCCTGGGTTTGATCCCCTTCTCAAGGAACTGTGTGGTCAACACTGCTTCCTACCCTGCAATAAGACCCGGTATTGATCCCCTTCTCAAGGAACTGTGGTCAACACTGCTTCCTACCCTGCAATAAGGCCTGGGTTTGATCCCCTTCTCAAGGAACTGTGTGGTCAACACTGCTTCCTACCCTGCAATAAGGCCCGGGTTTGATCTCCTTCTCAAGGAACTGTGTGGTCAACACTGCTTCCTACCCTGCAATAAGGCCTGGGTTTGATCCCCTTCTCAACGAACTGTGTGGTCAACACTGCTTCCTACCCTGCAATAAGGCCTGGGTTTGATCCCCTTCTCAAGGAACTGTGTGGTCTACACTGCTTCCTACCCTGCAATAAGGCCTGGGTTTGATCTCCTTCTCAAGGAACTGTGTTGTCAACACTGCTTCCTACCCTGCAATAAGACCCGGGTTTGATCCCCTTCTCAAGGAACTGTGTGGTCAACACTGCTTCCTACCCTGCAATAAGACCCGGGTTTGATCTCCTTCTCAAGGAACTGTGTTGTCAACACTGCTTCCTACCCTGCAATAAGACCCGGGTTTGATCCCCTTCTCAAGGAACTGTGTGGTCAACACTGCTTCCTACCCTGCAATAAGACCCGGGTTTGATCCCCTTCTCAAGGAACTGTGTTGTCAACACTGCTTCCTACCCTGCAATAAGACCCGGGTTTGATCCCCTTCTCAAGGAACTGTGTTGTCAACACTGCTTCCTACCCTGCAATAAGGCCCGGGTTTGATCTCCTTCTCAAGGAACTGTGTTGTCAACACTGCTTCCTACCCTGCAATAAGACCCGGGTTTGATCCCCTTCTCAAGGAACTGTGTGGTCAACACTGCTTCCTACCCTGCAATAAGGCCTGGGTTTGATCCCCTTCTCATGGAACTGTTTGGTCAACACTGCTTCCTACCCTGCAATAAGACCCGGGTTTGATCTCCTTCTCAAGGAACTGTGTGGTCAACACTGCTTCCTACCCTGCAATAAGGGCCGGGTTTGATCCCCTTCTCAAGGAACTGTGTGGTCAACACTGCTTCCTACCCTGCAATAAGGCCCGGGTTTGATCCCCTTCTCATGGAACTGTGTGGTCAACACTGCTTCCTACCCTGCAATAAGGGCCGGGTTTGATCTCCTTCTCAAGGAACTGTGTGGTCAACACTGCTTCCTACCCTGCAATAAGGCCCGGGTTTGATCACCTTCTCAAGGAACTGTGTGGTCAACACTGCTTCCTACCCCGCAATAAGGCCCGGGTTTGATCTCCTTCTCAAGGAACTGAGTTGTCAACACTGCTTCCTACCCTGCAATAAGGCCCGGGTTTGATCCCCTTCTCAAGGAACTGTGTGGTCAACACTGCTTCCTACCCTGCAATAAGGCCTGGGTTTGATCTCCTTCTCAAGGAACTGTGTTGTCAACACTGCTTCCTACCCTGCTATAAGGCCCGGGTTTGATCCCCTTCTCAAGGAACTGTGTTGTCAACACTGCTTCCTACCCTGCAATAAGGCCTGGGTTTGATCTCCTTCTCAAGGAACTGTGTGGTCAACACTGCTTCCTACCCTGCAATAAGGCCCGGGTTTGATCCCCTTCTCAAGGAACTGTGTGGTCAACACTGCTTCTTACCCCGCAATAAGGCCCGGGTTTGATATCCTTCTCAAGGAACTGTGTGGTCAACACTGCTTCCTACCCTGCAATAAGGCCTGGGTTTGATCCCCTTCTCAAGGAACTGTGTGGTCAACACTGCTTCCTACCCTGCAATAAGGCCCGGGTTTGATCTCCTTCTCAAGGAACTGTGTGGTCAACACTGCTTCCTACCCTGCAATAAGGCCTGGGTTTGATCCCCTTCTCAAGGAACTGTGTTGTCAACACTGCTTCCTACTCTGCAATAAGGCCCAGGTTTGATCCCCTTCTCAAGGAACTGTGTGGTCAACACTGCTTCCTACTCTGCAATAAGGCCCGGGTTTGATCCCCTTCTCAAGGAACTGTGTTGTCAACACTGCTTCCTACCCTGCAATAAGGCCTGGGTTTGATCCCCTTCTCAAGGAACTGTGTGGTCAACACTGCTTCCTACCCTGCAATAAGGCCTGGGTTTGATCCCCTTCTCAAGGAACTGTGTGGTCAACACTGCTTCCTACCCTGCAATAAGACCCGGTATTGATCCCCTTCTCAAGGAACTGTGTGGTCAACACTGCTTCCTACCCTGCAATAAGGCCTGGGTTTGATCCCCTTCTCAAGGAACTGTGTGGTCAACACTGCTTCCTACCCTGCAATAAGGCCCGGGTTCGATCTCCTTCTCAAGGAACTGTGTGGTCAACACTGCTTCCTACCCTGCAATAAGGCCTGGGTTTGATCCCCTTCTCAAGGAACTGTGTGGTCAACACTGCTTCCTACCCTGCAATAAGGCCTGGGTTTGATCCCCTTCTCAAGGAACTGTGTGGTCTACACTGCTTCCTACCCTGCAATAAGGCCTGGGTTTGATCTCCTTCTCAAGGAACTGTGTTGTCAACACTGCTTCCTACCCTGCAATAAGACCCGGGTTTGATCCCCTTCTCAAGGAACTGTGTGGTCAACACTGCTTCCTACCCTGCAATAAGACCTGGGTTTGATCTCCTTCTCAAGGAACTGTGTTGTCAACACTGCTTCCTACCCTGCAATAAGACCCGGGTTTGATCCCCTTCTCAAGGAACTGTGTGGTCAGCACTGCTTCCTACCCTGCAATAAGACCCGGGTTTGATCCCCTTCTCAAGGAACTGTGTTGTCAACACTGCTTCCTACCCTGCAATAAGACCCGGGTTTGATCCCCTTCTCAAGGAACTGTGTTGTCAACACTGCTTCCTACCCTGCAATAAGGCCCGGGTTTGATCTCCTTCTCAAGGAACTGTGTTGTCAACACTGCTTCCTACCCTGCAATAAGACCCGGGTTTGATCCCCTTCTCAAGGAACTGTGTGGTCAACACTGCTTCCTACCCTGCAATAAGGCCTGGGTTTGATCCCCTTCTCATGGAACTGTTTGGTCAACACTGCTTCCTACCCTGCAATAAGGCCCGGGTTTGATCTCCTTCTCAAGGAACTGTGTGGTCAACACTGCTTCCTACCCTGCAATAAGGGCCGGGTTTGATCCCCTTCTCAAGGAACTGTGTGGTCAACACTGCTTCCTACCCTGCAATAAGGCCCGGGTTTGATCCCCTTCTCATGGAACTGTGTGGTCAACACTGCTTCCTACCCTGCAATAAGGGCCGGGTTTGATCTCCTTCTCAAGGAACTGTGTGGTCAACACTGCTTCCTACCCTGCAATAAGGCCCGGGTTTGATCACCTTCTCAAGGAACTGTGTGGTCAACACTGCTTCCTACCCCGCAATAAGGCCCGGGTTTGATCTCCTTCTCAAGGAACTGTGTTGTCAACACTGCTTCCTACCCTGCAATAAGGCCCGGGTTTGATCCCCTTCTCAAGGAACTGTGTGGTCAACACTGCTTCCTACCCTGCAATAAGGCCTGGGTTTGATCTCCTTCTCAAGGAACTGTGTTGTCAACACTGCTTCCTACCCAGCTATAAGGCCCGGGTTTGATCCCCTTCTCAAGGAACTGTGTTGTCAACACTGCTTCCTACCCTGCAATAAGGCCTGGGTTTGATCTCCTTCTCAAGGAACTGTGTGGTCAACACTGCTTCCTACCCTGCAATAAGGCCCGGGTTTGATCCCCTTCTCAAGGAACTGTGTGGTCAACACTGCTTCTTACCCCGCAATAAGGCCCGGGTTTGATCCCCTTCTCAAGGAACTGTGTGGTCAACACTGCTTCCTACCCTGCAATAAGGCCTGGGTTTGATCCCCTTCTCAAGGAACTGTGTGGTCAACACTGCTTCCTACCCTGCAATAAGGCCCGGGTTTGATCTCCTTCTCAAGGAACTGTGTGGTCAACACTGTTTCCTACCCTGCAATAAGGCCCGGGTTTGATCCCCTTCTCAAGGAACTGTGTGGTCAACACTGTTTCCTACCCTGCAATAAGGCCCGGGTTTGATCCCCTTCTCAAGGAACTGTGTGGTCAACACTGCTTCCTACCCTGCAATAAGGCCCGGGTTTGATCCCCTTCTCAAGGAACTGTGTTGTCAACACTGCTTCCTACCCTGCAATAAGGCCTGGGTTTGATCCCCTTCTCAAGGAACTGTGTTGTCAACACTGCTTCCTACCCTGCAATAAGGCCCGGGTTTGATCCCCTTCTCAAGGAACTGTGTTGTCAACACTGCTTCCTACCCTGCAATAAGGCCCGGGTTTGATCCCCTTCTCAAGGAACTGTGTGGTCAACACTGCTTCCCACTCTGCAATAAGGCCCGGGTTTGATCCCCTTCTCAAGGAACTGTGTGGTCAACACTGCTTCCTACTCTGCAATAAGGCCCGGGTTTGATCCCCTTCTCAAGGAACTGTGTTGTCAACACTGCTTCCTACCCTGCAATAAGGCCCGGGTTTGATCCCCTTCTCAAGGAACTGTGTGGTCAACACTGCTTCCTACTCTGCAATAAGGCCCGGGTTTGATCCCCTTCTCAAGGAACTGTGTTGTCAACACTGCTTCCTACCCTGCAATAAGGCCCGGGTTTGATCCCCTTCTCAAGGAACTGTGTGGTCAACACTGCTTCCTACCCCGCAATAAGGCCCGGGTTTGATCCCCTTCTCAAGGAACTGTGTGGTCAACACTGCTTCCTACCCCGCAATAAGGCCCGGGTTTGATCCCCTTCTCAAGGAACTGTGTTGTCAACACTGCTTCCTACTCCGCAATAAGGCCTGGGTTTGATCCCCTTCTCAAGGATCTGTGTGGTCAACACTGCTTCCTACCCCGCAATAAGGCCCGGGTTTAATCCCCTTCTCAAGGAACTGTGTTGTCAACACTGCTTCCTACTCTGCAATAAGGCCCGGGTTTGATCCCCTTCTCAAGGAACTGTGTTGTCAACACTGCTTCCTACTCTGCAATAAGGCCCGGGTTTAATCCCCTTCTCAAGGAACTGTGTTGTCAACACTGCTTCCTACTCTGCAATAAGGCCCGGGTTTGATCCCCTTCTCAAGGAACTGTGTGGTCAACACTACTTCCTATCCTGCAATAAGGCCCGGGTTTAATCCCCTTCTCAAGGAACTGTGTTGTCAACACTGCTTCCTACTCTGCAATAAGGCCCGGGTTTGATCCCCTTCTCAAGCAACTGTGTGGTCAACACTGCTTCCTACCCTGCAATAAGACCCGGGTTTGATCCCCTTCTCAAGGAACTGTGTGGTCAACACTGCTTCCTACCCTGCAATAAGACCCGGGTTTGATCCCCTTCTCAAGGAACTGTGTGGTCAACACTGCTTCCTACCCTGCAATAAGGCCCGGGTTTGATCCTCTTCTCAAGGAACTGTGTGGTCAACACTGCTTCCTACCCTGCAATAAGGCCCGGGTTTGATCCTCTTCTCAAGGAACTGTGTGGTCAACACTGCTTCCTACCCTGCAATAAGGCCTGGGTTTGATCCCCTTCTCAAGGAACTGTGTTGTCAACACTGCTTCCTACCCTGCACTAGATCCGGGTTTGATCCCCTTCTCAAGGAACTGTGTGGTCAACACTGCTTCCTACCCTGCAATAAGGCCTGGGTTTGATCCCCTTCTCAAGGAACTGTGTTGTCAACACTGCTTCCTACTCTGCAATAAGGCCCAGGTTTGATCCCCTTCTCAAGGAACTGTGTGGTCAACACTGCTTCCTACCCTGCAATAAGACCCGGGTTTGATCCCCTTCTCAAGGAACTGTGTGGTCAACACTGCTTCCTACCCTGCAATAAGACCTGGGTTTGATCTCCTTCTCAAGGAACTGTGTTGTCAACACTGCTTCCTACCCTGCAATAAGACCCGGGTTTGATCCCCTTCTCAAGGAACTGTGTGGTCAGCACTGCTTCCTACCCTGCAATAAGACCCGGGTTTGATCCCCTTCTCAAGGAACTGTGTTGTCAACACTGCTTCCTACCCTGCAATAAGACCCGGGTTTGATCCCCTTCTCAAGGAACTGTGTTGTCAACACTGCTTCCTACCCTGCAATAAGGCCCGGGTTTGATCTCCTTCTCAAGGAACTGTGTTGTCAACACTGCTTCCTACCCTGCAATAAGACCCGGGTTTGATCCCCTTCTCAAGGAACTGTGTGGTCAACACTGCTTCCTACCCTGCAATAAGGCCTGGGTTTGATCCCCTTCTCATGGAACTGTTTGGTCAACACTGCTTCCTACCCTGCAATAAGACCCGGGTTTGATCTCCTTCTCAAGGAACTGTGTGGTCAACACTGCTTCCTACCCTGCAATAAGGGCCGGGTTTGATCCCCTTCTCAAGGAACTGTGTGGTCAACACTGCTTCCTACCCTGCAATAAGGCCCGGGTTTGATCCCCTTCTCATGGAACTGTGTGGTCAACACTGCTTCCTACCCTGCAATAAGGGCCGGGTTTGATCTCCTTCTCAAGGAACTGTGTGGTCAACACTGCTTCCTACCCTGCAATAAGGCCCGGGTTTGATCACCTTCTCAAGGAACTGTGTGGTCAACACTGCTTCCTACCCCGCAATAAGGCCCGGGTTTGATCTCCTTCTCAAGGAACTGTGTTGTCAACACTGCTTCCTACCCTGCAATAAGGCCCGGGTTTGATCCCCTTCTCAAGGAACTGTGTGGTCAACACTGCTTCCTACCCTGCAATAAGGCCTGGGTTTGATCTCCTTCTCAAGGAACTGTGTTGTCAACACTGCTTCCTACCCAGCTATAAGGCCCGGGTTTGATCCCCTTCTCAAGGAACTGTGTTGTCAACACTGCTTCCTACCCTGCAATAAGGCCTGGGTTTGATCTCCTTCTCAAGGAACTGTGTGGTCAACACTGCTTCCTACCCTGCAATAAGGCCCGGGTTTGATCCCCTTCTCAAGGAACTGTGTGGTCAACACTGCTTCTTACCCCGCAATAAGGCCCGGGTTTGATCCCCTTCTCAAGGAACTGTGTGGTCAACACTGCTTCCTACCCTGCAATAAGGCCTGGGTTTGATCCCCTTCTCAAGGAACTGTGTGGTCAACACTGCTTCCTACCCTGCAATAAGGCCCGGGTTTGATCTCCTTCTCAAGGAACTGTGTGGTCAACACTGTTTCCTACCCTGCAATAAGGCCCGGGTTTGATCCCCTTCTCAAGGAACTGTGTGGTCAACACTGTTTCCTACCCTGCAATAAGGCCCGGGTTTGATCCCCTTCTCAAGGAACTGTGTGGTCAACACTGCTTCCTACCCTGCAATAAGGCCCGGGTTTGATCCCCTTCTCAAGGAACTGTGTTGTCAACACTGCTTCCTACCCTGCAATAAGGCCTGGGTTTGATCCCCTTCTCAAGGAACTGTGTTGTCAACACTGCTTCCTACCCTGCAATAAGGCCCGGGTTTGATCCCCTTCTCAAGGAACTGTGTTGTCAACACTGCTTCCTACCCTGCAATAAGGCCCGGGTTTGATCCCCTTCTCAAGGAACTGTGTGGTCAACACTGCTTCCCACTCTGCAATAAGGCCCGGGTTTGATCCCCTTCTCAAGGAACTGTGTGGTCAACACTGCTTCCTACTCTGCAATAAGGCCCGGGTTTGATCCCCTTCTCAAGGAACTGTGTTGTCAACACTGCTTCCTACCCTGCAATAAGGCCCGGGTTTGATCCCCTTCTCAAGGAACTGTGTGGTCAACACTGCTTCCTACTCTGCAATAAGGCCCGGGTTTGATCCCCTTCTCAAGGAACTGTGTTGTCAACACTGCTTCCTACCCTGCAATAAGGCCCGGGTTTGATCCCCTTCTCAAGGAACTGTGTGGTCAACACTGCTTCCTACCCCGCAATAAGGCCCGGGTTTGATCCCCTTCTCAAGGAACTGTGTGGTCAACACTGCTTCCTACCCCGCAATAAGGCCCGGGTTTGATCCCCTTCTCAAGGAACTGTGTTGTCAACACTGCTTCCTACTCCGCAATAAGGCCTGGGTTTGATCCCCTTCTCAAGGATCTGTGTGGTCAACACTGCTTCCTACCCCGCAATAAGGCCCGGGTTTAATCCCCTTCTCAAGGAACTGTGTTGTCAACACTGCTTCCTACTCTGCAATAAGGCCCGGGTTTGATCCCCTTCTCAAGGAACTGTGTTGTCAACACTGCTTCCTACTCTGCAATAAGGCCCGGGTTTAATCCCCTTCTCAAGGAACTGTGTTGTCAACACTGGTTCCTACTCTGCAATAAGGCCCGGGTTTGATCCCCTTCTCAAGGAACTGTGTGGTCAACACTACTTCCTATCCTGCAATAAGGCCCGGGTTTAATCCCCTTCTCAAGGAACTGTGTTGTCAACACTGCTTCCTACTCTGCAATAAGGCCCGGGTTTGATCCCCTTCTCAAGCAACTGTGTGGTCAACACTGCTTCCTACCCTGCAATAAGACCCGGGTTTGATCCCCTTCTCAAGGAACTGTGTGGTCAACACTGCTTCCTACCCTGCAATAAGACCCGGGTTTGATCCCCTTCTCAAGGAACTGTGTGGTCAACACTGCTTCCTACCCTGCAATAAGGCCCGGGTTTGATCCTCTTCTCAAGGAACTGTGTGGTCAACACTGCTTCCTACCCTGCAATAAGGCCCGGGTTTGATCCTCTTCTCAAGGAACTGTGTGGTCAACACTGCTTCCTACCCTGCAATAAGGCCTGGGTTTGATCCCCTTCTCAAGGAACTGTGTTGTCAACACTGCTTCCTACCCTGCACTAGATCCGGGTTTGATCCCCTTCTCAAGGAACTGTGTGGTCAACACTGCTTCCTACCCTGCAATAAGGCCTGGGTTTGATCCCCTTCTCAAGGAACTGTGTTGTCAACACTGCTTCCTACTCTGCAATAAGGCCCTGGTTTGATCCCCTTCTCAAGGAACTGTGTGGTCAACACTGCTTCCTACCCTGCAATAAGGGCCGGGTTTGATCCCCTTCTCAAGGAACTGTGTGGTCAACACTGCTTCCTACCCTGCAATAAGGCCTGGGTTTGATCCCCTTCTCAAGGAACTGTGTGGTCAACACTGCTTCCTACCCTGCAATAAGGCCTGGGTTTGATCCCCTTCTCAAGGAACTGTGTGGTCAACACTGCTTCCTACCCTGCAATAAGACCCGGTTTTGATCCCCTTCTCAAGGAACTGTGTGGTCAACACTGCTTCCTACCCTGCAATAAGGCCTGGGTTTGATCCCCTTCTCAAGGAACTGTGTGGTCAACACTGCTTCCTACCCTGCAATAAGGCCCGGGTTTGATCTCCTTCTCAAGGAACTGTGTGGTCTACACTGCTTCCTACCCTGCAATAAGGCCCGGGTTTGATCTCCTTCTCAAGGAACTGTGTTGTCAACACTGCTTCCTACCCTGCAATAAGACCCGGGTTTGATCCCCTTCTCAAGGAACTGTGTGGTCAACACTGCTTCCTACCCTGCAATAAGGCCTGGGTTTGATCCCCTTCTCATGGAACTGTTTGGTCAACACTGCTTCCTACCCTGCAATAAGACCCGGGTTTGATCTCCTTCTCAAGGAACTGTGTGGTCAACACTGCTTCCTACCCTGCAATAAGGGCCGGGTTTGATCCCCTTCTCAAGGAACTGTGTGGTCAACACTGCTTCCAACACTGCTTCCTACCCTGCAATAAGGCCCGGGTTTGATCCCCTTCTAATGGAACTGTGTGGTCAACACTGCTTCCTACCCTGCAATAAGGGCCGGGTTTGATCTCCTTCTCAAGGAACTGTGTGGTCAACACTGCTTCCTACCCTGCAATAAGGCCCGGGTTTGATCACCTTCTCAAGGAACTGTGTGGTTAACACTGCTTCCTACCCCGCAATAAGGCCCGGGTTTGATCTCCTTCTCAAGGAACTGTGTTGTCAACACTGCTTCCTACCCTGCAATAAGGCCCGGGTTTGATCCCCTTCTCAAGGAACTGTGTGGTCAACACTGCTTCCTACCCTGCAATAAGGCCTGGGTTTGATCTCCTTCTCAAGGAACTGTGTTGTCAACACTGCTTCCTACCCTGCTATAAGGCCCGGGTTTGATCCCCTTCTCAAGGAACTGTGTTGTCAACACTGCTTCCTACCCTGCAATAAGGCCTGGGTTTGATCTCCTTCTCAAGGAACTGTGTGGTCAACACTGCTTCCTACCCTGCAATAAGGCCCCGGTTTGATCCCCTTCTCAAGGAACTGTGTGGTCAACACTGCTTCTTACCCCGCAATAAGGCCCGGGTTTGATCCCCTTCTCAAGGAACTGTGTGGTCAACACTGCTTCCTACCCTGCAATAAGACCCGGGTTTGATCCCCTTCTCAAGGAACTGTGTGGTCAACACTGCTTCCTACCCTGCAATAAGACCCGGGTTTGATCCCCTTCTCAAGGAACTGTGTGGTCAACACTGCTTCCTACCATGCAATAAGGCCCGGGTTTGATCCTCTTCTCAAGGAACTGTGTGGTCAACACTGCTTCCTACCCTGCAATAAGGCCCGGGTTTGATCCTCTTCTCAAGGAACTGTGTGGTCAACACTGCTTCCTACCCTGCAATAAGGCCTGGGTTTGATCCCCTTCTCAAGGAACTGTGTTGTCAACACTGCTTCCTACCCTGCACTAGATCCGGGTTTGATCCCCTTCTCAAGGAACTGTGTGGTCAACACTGCTTCCTACCCTGCAATAAGGCCTGGGTTTGATCCCCTTCTCAAGGAACTGTGTTGTCAACACTGCTTCCTACTCTGCAATAAGGCCCAGGTTTGATCCCCTTCTCAATGAACTGTGTGGTCAACACTGCTTCCTACCCTGCAATAAGGGCCGGGTTTGATCCCCTTCTCAAGGAACTGTGTGGTCAACACTGCTTCCTACCCTGCAATAAGGCCTGGGTTTGATCCCCTTCTCAAGGAACTGTGTGGTCAACACTGCTTCCTACCCTGCAATAAGGCCTGGGTTTGATCCCCTTCTCAAGGAACTGTGTGGTCAACACTGCTTCCTACCCTGCAATAAGACCCGGTTTTGATCCCCTTCTCAAGGAACTGTGTGGTCAACACTGCTTCCTACCCTGCAATAAGGCCTGGGTTTGATCCCCTTCTCAAGGAACTGTGTGGTCAACACTGCTTCCTACCCTGCAATAAGGCCCGGGTTTGATCTCCTTCTCAAGGAACTGTGTGGTCTACACTGCTTCCTACCCTGCAATAAGGCCCGGGTTTGATCTCCTTCTCAAGGAACTGTGTTGTCAACACTGCTTCCTACCCTGCAATAAGACCCGGGTTTGATCCCCTTCTCAAGGAACTGTGTGGTCAACACTGCTTCCTACCCTGCAATAAGGCCTGGGTTTGATCCCCTTCTCATGGAACTGTTTGGTCAACACTGCTTCCTACCCTGCAATAAGACCCGGGTTTGATCTCCTTCTCAAGGAACTGTGTGGTCAACACTGCTTCCTACCCTGCAATAAGGGCCGGGTTTGATCCCCTTCTCAAGGAACTGTGTGGTCAACACTGCTTCCAACACTGCTTCCTACCCTGCAATAAGGCCCGGGTTTGATCCCCTTCTAATGGAACTGTGTGGTCAACACTGCTTCCTACCCTGCAATAAGGGCCGGGTTTGATCTCTTTCTTAAGGAACTGTGTGGTCAACACTGCTTCCTACCCTGCAATAAGGCCCGGGTTTGATCACCTTCTCAAGGAACTGTGTGGTTAACACTGCTTCCTACCCCGCAATAAGGCCCGGGTTTGATCTCCTTCTCAAGGAACTGTGTTGTCAACACTGCTTCCTACCCTGCAATAAGGCCCGGGTTTGATCCCCTTCTCAAGGAACTGTGTGGTCAACACTGCTTCCTACCCTGCAATAAGGCCTGGGTTTGATCTCCTTCTCAAGGAACTGTGTTGTCAACACTGCTTCCTACCCTGCTATAAGGCCCGGGTTTGATCCCCTTCTCAAGGAACTGTGTTGTCAACACTGCTTCCTACCCTGCAATAAGGCCTGGGTTTGATCTCCTTCTCAAGGAACTGTGTGGTCAACACTGCTTCCTACCCTGCAATAAGGCCCCGGTTTGATCCCCTTCTCAAGGAACTGTGTGGTCAACACTGCTTCTTACCCCGCAATAAGGCCCGGGTTTGATCCCCTTCTCAAGGAACTGTGTGGTCAACACTGCTTCCTACCCTGCAATAAGACCCGGGTTTGATCCCCTTCTCAAGGAACTGTGTGGTCAACACTGCTTCCTACCCTGCAATAAGGCCTGGGTTTGATCCCCTTCTCAAGGAACTGTGTGGTCAACACTGCTTCCTACCCTGCAATAAGGCCCGGGTTTGATCTCCTTCTCAAGGAACTGTGTGGTCAACACTGTTTCCTACCCTGCAATAAGGCCCGGGTTTGATCCCCTTCTCAAGGAACTGTGTGGTCAACACTGTTTCCTACCCTGCAATAAGGCCCGGGTTTGATCCCCTTCTCAAGGAACTGTGTGGTCAACACTGCTTCCTACCCTGCAATAAGGCCCGGGTTTGATCCCCTTCTCAAGGAACTGTGTTGTCAACACTGCTTCCTACCCTGCAATAAGGCCCGGGTTTGATCCCCTTCTCAAGGAACTGTGTTGTCAACACTGCTTCCTACCCTGCAATAAGGCCCGGGTTTGATCCCCTTCTCAAGGAACTGTGTTGTCAACACTGCTTCCTACCCTGCAATAAGGCCCGGGTTTGATCCCCTTCTCAAGGAACTGTGTGGTCAACACTGCTTCCTACTCTGCAATAAGGCCCGGGTTTGATCCCCTTCTCAAGGAACTGTGTGGTCAACACTGCTTCCTACTCTGCAATAAGGCCCGGGTTTGATCCCCTTCTCAAGGAACTGTGTTGTCAACACTGCTTCCTACCCTGCAATAAGGCCCGGGTTTGATCCCCTTCTCAAGGAACTGTGTGGTCAACACTGCTTCCTACTCTGCAATAAGGCCCGGGTTTGATCCCCTTCTCAAGGAACTGTGTTGTCAACACTGCTTCCTACCCTGCAATAAGGCCGGGTTTGATCCCCTTCTCAAGGAACTGTGTGGTCAACACTGCTTCCTACCCCGCAATAAGGCCCGGGTTTGATCCCCTTCTCAAGGAACTGTGTGGTCAACACTGCTTCCTACCCCGCAATAAGGCCCGGGTTTGATCCCCTTCTCAAGGAACTGTGTTGTCAACACTGCTTCCTACTCCGCAATAAGGCCTGGGTTTGATCCCCTTCTCAAGGAACTGTGTTGTCAACACTGCTTCCTACCCTGCAATAAGGCCTGGGTTTGATCTCCTTCTCAAGGAACTGTGTGGTCAACACTGCTTCCTACCCTGCAATAAGGCCCGGGTTTGATCCCCTTCTCAAGGATCTGTGTGGTCAACACTGCTTCCTACCCCGCAATAAGGCCCGGGTTTAATCCCCTTCTCAAGGAACTGTGTTGTCAACACTGCTTCCTACTCTGCAATAAGGCCCGGGTTTGATCCCCTTCTCAAGGAACTGTGTTGTCAACACTGCTTCCTACTCTGCAATAAGGCCCGGGTTTAATCCCCTTCTCAAGGAACTGTGTTGTCAACACTGCATCCTACTCTGCAATAAGGCCCGGGTTTGATCCCCTTCTCAAGGAACTGTGTTGTCAACACTGCTTCCTACTCTGCAATAAGGCCCGGGTTTGATCCCCTTCTCAAGGAACTGTGTTGTCAACACTGCTTCCTACCCTGCAATAAGGCCCGGGTTTAATCCCCTTCTCAAGGAACTGTGTTGTCAACACTGCTTCCTACTCTGCAATAAGGCCCGGGTTTGATCCCCTTCTCAAGCAACTGTGTGGTCAACACTGCTTCCTACCCTGCAATAAGACCCGGGTTTGATCCCCTTCTCAAGGAACTGTGTGGTCAACACTGCTTCCTACCCTGCAATAAGGCCCGGGTTTGATCCCCTTCTCAAGGAACTGTGTGGTCAACACTGCTTCCTACCCTGCAATAAGGGCCGGGTTTGATCCCCTTCTCAAGGAACTGTGTGGTCAACACTGCTTCCTACCCTGCAATAAGGCCCGGGTTTGATCCTCTTCTCAAGGAACTGTGTGGTCAACACTGCTTCCTACCCTGCAATAAGGCCCGGGTTTGATCCTCTTCTCAAGGAACTGTGTGGTCAACACTGCTTCCTACCCTGCAATAAGGCCCGGGTTTGATCTCCTTCTGAAGGAACTGTGTGGTCAACACTGCTTCCTATCCTGCAATAAGGCCCGGGTTTGATCCCCTTCTCAAGGAACTGTGTGGTCAACACTGCTTCCTACCCTGCAATAAGGCCCGGGTTTGATCTCCTTCTCAAGGAACAGTGTGGTCATCACTGCTTCCTACCCTGCGATAAGGCCCGGGTTTGATCCCCTTCTCAAGGAACTGTGTGGTCAACACTGCTTCCTACCCTGCAATAAGGCCCGGGTTTGATCCCCTTCTCAAGGAACTGTGTGGTCAACACTGCTTCCTACCCTGCAATGAGGCTCGGGTTTGATCCCCTTCTCAAGGAACTGTGACCGATGGGACTGGTCATGTGTGGCCGTGCTGTGGTAAAGGAAGGAAGAACTGCAAATATAGTGGTTTGAAATGTATGATAACAGCTCTTGGCATAAGGTATAAATGGACTGGCATTGAGCGATAGGGGTCAAGCCCAGAGAAGGCCTTGAATTACATAAGTTGGAATAAAGGAGAGAATGAGAAGAACTAGATTGTGCTGCCATCTAACTTTATGCAGCACAACTACAATGCAAATAATTTAAAGGGATACTAGAAGATTCTCCAACAGAACTAACATTCCTGGCTCAGCACAAAACCTACAATGTATGAAATACGTGAGGGTCTGTCAGATGAGACTGATAGCTGTGGTCCCTTGTACCTGAGTGCCTATGCCAGGACAAGTAAAAGATACCACATAGGTTGACAGTAGCCTTCAGTGGACTCCAACTCTCCTGCAGAGATCCAATAGGGTAATGACGCTGGTATTGTTATGATATTGGACTGTGGCTTCATAGGGTATTGGTACGATGCTCCTGTCATCAGTGACAGGGCTTGCTCAAAATACAATAGGTTTTTGATCACTTTTAACCAAATTATGATCTTTTTCCAGGAAGAGTTAACAGGAGGTAAAGACAGTCAATGAGTTTCACACTGCAATCTCTTGGACAGTTATCTAAGCTTCTTTGAACGTGCTGGTTGGCTGGTTGGAAGAATGCGTTTTTGAAACTTATATACAGTGGTACCTCCCTTAGCGGACACCTTTCTATAAGGGACAACCTCTCTATTAAGGACACTAGCTTTGGTCCCAAATTGATTGTTTCCATTCAATTTGACCTCTCTTATGAGGACACCTCTCTATTAAGGACACTAGATTTGGTCCAAAATTGGTTGTTTCCATTCAATTTGACCTCTCTAATCAGGACACCTCTCTATTAAGGACACTAGCTTTGGTCCCAAATTGATTGTTTCCATTCAATTTGACCTCTCTAATCAGGACACCTCTCTATTAAGGACACTAGCTTTGGTTCCAAATTGATTGTTTCCATTCAATTTGACCTCTCTAATCAGGACACCTCTCTATTAAGGACACTAGCTTTGGTCCCAAATTGGGAGTTTCCATTCAATTTGACCTCTCTAATCAGGACACATCTCTATTATTAAGGACACCAGCTTTGGTCACAAATTTGTTGTTTCCATTCAATTTGACCTCTCTATTAAGGACAACCTCTCTATTAAGGACACTAGCTTTGGTCCCAAATTGGTTGTTTCCATTCAATTTGACCTCTCTAATCTGAACACCTCTCTATTAAGGACACTAGCTTTGGTCCCGGATTGGTTGTTTCCATTCAATTTGACCTCTCTAATCAGGACACCTCTCTATTAAGGACACTAGCTTTGGTCCCAAATTGGTTGTTTCCATTCAATTTGACCTCTCTAATCTTGACACCTCTCTACTTGTCGGTCCTGAGGGTGTCCTGAATAGAGAGGTTCTAATTTGGATTGTCTGAACAACACTTGATCTTGCGCTTTGATAAATCTGTCTAAATTCTTATCTCCTTAAAATGTTCAGCAATCTTATCAAATTTGGATCCGAGAGCTGGCTTGCCAAAACAGGAGGACGATGCATGTTTGACGTAATGACACCAAAATGCTTAACAGCGCTGTCTTGAAATCTAACGTCGTACACGACATAAGGCCATTAAGGTCACGACATTAGGTCATGAAGGTCATGTAAAGGGATGACTTGGACAAACATTTAGAAGGACCAGAGGAGGTGGTACTTTCTTACTTACGATCACAATTTCTCATGAATTGAAAGCCTGTTCAATCTTACTTTCTACCACAATTTCTCATGAATTGAAAGCCTGTTCAATCTTACTTTCTACCACAATTACTCATGAATTGAAAGCCTGTTCAATCTTACTTTCTACCACAATTTCTCATGAATTGAAAGCCTATTCAGTCTTACTTTCTATCACAATTTCTCATAAATTGAAAGCCTGTTCAATCTTACTTTCTATCACAATTTCTCATAAATTGAAAGCCTGTTCAATCTTACTTTCTATCACAATTTCTCATGAATTGAAAGCCTGTTCAATCTTACTTTCTACAGCAATTGGGCAGCCAAATCACCAAAATCACGCGACCCGCCGATAAAAAAGAAATCCTCTTCTACAACGATAAGAGCTTTGACTTCACAGTTGACGAGGGTAAGGACACTCTAATTGCTCAGTGGTTCTCATTTGCATAGGAAAGCTTTTGGTTTTCAAAGTACTATGAGTCTGATATCAAGTACAGTTTGTTTGCTTGTTTTTTCCATCTACAGTAGAGGTTGTCATCTAGTTTCGAATGTTTTTACCCCGCACTGTCCTGAAACCTTTCAGGACTTTGATGAGCTTCCATTTTTTGAGAAGTTTTATTTGTGGCACTATAAAATACAATGAAGACAACAGTGTAGGCCTTTCACTACAAGACTACAATGCCCTTTCAAAATGCTCTGCTTTTTATTCAGAATTCATAAAATTATGGCGAGGCCTGTCCGTAGATGGGGTAGATGAAAATAAGATAGATGAGTACCTGGACCAGCGGGGAATCACTACCATGCAGGACGTCGGAGCAAAAACAGCAGTAAGTTCCAATGGGTGGTGCATAACTGATGGAACAGCCCTGATGTATTGTTATGTAATGGTATGTGTATGCCGCAAGGCTGTTCCAAGGTATGAACTGCATCCTGTGGCAAAGGTTGCAGTAGCTTCAATGGGTGGTGCAAAACTGATGGAACAGCCCTGATGAATTGTTTTGTAATGGTACGTGTATGCGGCAAGGCCGTTCCAAGGTATGAACTGCAGCCTGTGGCAAAGGTTGCGGTAGCTTCAATGGGTGGTGTATAATTGATGGTACAGCCCTGATATATTGTTGCGTAGTTGAATGTGTATGCCGCAAGGCTGTTCCGAGAAATTTGTGTCCCCATAGTCATTGATGAAAATGTATACCCACACTCACTGCTCACTCTCGCAACTTGACAGTTCTATTTTGTAGTTGATCTCACTGGTTTCTATGCGCTGTGAGAGGTAGTAAGCCTTTCCACAGCCGGCCAGTGGGAGGGGCTGCCTCCTATAGATCCACCGCCAAAGCTGGTGTTATGATCAGAGTGTCCGTCACTGCTCACTGTTCTATTTTGTAGTTGATGTCGCTAGTTTCTATGCGCTGTGAGAGGCAGTTAGCCTTTCCACAGCCAGCCAGTGGGAGGGGCTGCCTCCTATAGATCCACCGCCAAAGCTGGTGTTATGATCAGAGTGTCCGTCACTGCTCACTGTTCTATTTTGTAGTTGATCTCACTGGTTTCTATGCGCTGTGGGGGTAGTTAGCCTTTCCACAGCCGGCCAGTGGGAGGGGCTGCCTCCTATAGATCCACCGGCAAAGCTGGTGTTATGAGTGTGTTTCTCTCGTGCTCGCTACCATCACCTGGTTGGAGAGCACAGTCTAACCAGGTGGTGTCCGACCGCAAAAATCATTATAAGAGATCAGCTTCAGTACGATACTACCAGTGGTGGCACATGGTGGCAGACAGAGGTATTATCCTCCTGGCCAGGTGATTACCAGGCCCAAGTCATCCCTTTAACCCACCCCTTCCATTACTGATAATGTCTTCCTCTGTTTCAGGCTCCAGTACAGAAACGAAAACGAAAAGGTGGCAATCGAAAAAAGACATTCAAATCACACAACGACCATTTAGGAAACTTGTTAGAAGACTATTCAAACGTGGACAAGTGAGACAGTTATCAATTTTGTAAGGACTTGTGTGATTGGCTGAAGTAATTCAGAAATGAGTTAGGTCGGGTCTGATTGGTTGGAATTCTGCTGCAGAGTTTTATGGAGAAAAGTGTCTGCCGTGACTATATGCGTTGCCAAAAAGGTGGAAATCGTTATGACTGTCCGGTTGCATGCATCACTTGATTGACATCGATGTTCAAAGTTAAATGGAGAACACGGGCGCTGACAAACTATGTCCTTAAACATGTTAAAGGGACAACTTGGGCATGAGATATGTTGGTTTTTTCATTACAAAAATGGCTTCCAGCAGGAGCGTGATTTCTCCAAACGGGATAATTAAAAAGTCATTGAACTGCAATAACCAATGCACAAGAACGGGGTGTAAATTTAGGCCTGTTTGAAATTCGCAAGCCATGCCCAGAACTGCCTTCCAACACTGGTGAAAATCAGAGAACGGCATCAGTGTGATACTACCAGTGGTGACGCATGGTGTCAAGCTGGCACATTTTCCTCCTGGCCAGGTAAATCCCACGCCCAGGTTGTCCCTTTAATAAGATTGAGCTCGGGGCACGGCCGCTCTTGATTGGTTCCTAATTTTCATTTGCTCTGAAACGGTATTTGGCACTAAATTTCTAGGAAGCCACGCCCCCCACAAACCTCAACCAATGAAATCGCATATAAACAACAAGAAACCTGAACACGTTGGGGTATCGCGGCTGACTTTTGTTAAGACGTAGCGTAAACTACATTCTCTGTTCGCAATAGAATTTAACCTGGTTGACCAAATTTGTAAAGTCATTCATTGAAAAAGTACCAATTGTACGAAATGTCTGAATAGACTGGAATCGTTGCATTTGTTTATTTAAACCCACACTGAAACGGTATTTGGGCAATTTGTTTTGTAGGAGGAAACCAGTGCACCCGGAGGGAACGAAAACAAAACGTGTTGAATTAGACTGAGTGTTGCGCAAACCTGCCTCAGTAAAAGTTTGAAAGATACTTAGTTAAAAAGATGTGGATGGGGATGTTTTTAGAAATGAATCAAATAAAACGTTTTGTTGTTCGAAGTCTGTTTTCTGTTGGTTGGTTTTCTGTCTGGTTTCTATTTTGTTGAAAGTGTTGTTGGCGTTCATCACTGCTTTATTGGTAACCCTTTCACTGCCGGCTGCCAAGTATTCGCCTCCAGGGAGTATTTTCCTCAAAGGCAGGGTGAGCATCTTTCTTCGAGAAAATTCTACTTTGTCAGGTGTTTGCATTTGGAGGTGTGGTCCTCCAGGGACAGCTCGGAATACAACTCTCCTTTAGCAGGGGACTTTTAAGGCCTTCATCTCCAGGGAGTATTCTCCTCCAAGGCAGGATAAGTATTTTTACATGCCACTACGGTTTGGTTTATTGAAATGAATGTTTCTCACTTGATGGAGTCTTATGCTGGCTCTGGCAAAGGTAAAAGGTAGACAGAGCCTTGGTTCCATTTGAACGACGAGGGTTGAGTGTCTCGCTCAAGGACACAAAGACATAACTGCGGTGATCCGTTTGAGAGTCAAACCCATGGTTTCCTGATTGTGAGCCATTTGGATTAACCACTTTGCCACTGATCTTCTGATATCAAAGAGAATATTGACTTTAGTGGTTTGTCATGTGAGTGCAGTAGGGGAGGGTTGGAGACACCGGAGGGGAGATCAGAGGTTCGAGCATTGGGATCGTATTCAGGAGCTTATGGGTTCAACTCTTGAGATGATCAGTGCTTTTTTCCACTCCCAACTTTAAGCTGTCCCCTACCGCGCCATCCCCAGTATCCCCTCTAATTATGGTCACCAGACTCACAGTCTGGTGACCATATTGATATCACTCATGTTCTGGTTTCTTTCTTTCTTTCTTTCTGTTTACATTTTACAAACAGTATTGTGAGTGTTCTCCAAAACAGCTAAATAAACCAAATCTATCACCCCTATACCACCAAACACAATCCCATCTAGTGTACGTCGCAAAAGACTTTTCGGATCATTTCGATGACTTTGAAGCGTTTTTATGCTCCGATTTTCTGATTTGTTTGAAAATCTCCTTAGCGAATCTGGTGACGTCACGTAACACGAGTTCGATTCGATGACATCACTTGATCCCGAGTTCAATCCAAGTGTTGGCATTCTCATATAAAACAGTTAACTCGGCTTATAACTCGGCTTACTCGGTTCACGCATGCGCATTAGAAGCCACGGGCAGACCATTGATAGATTGGTTCCCGATCGACTCACTAGGGCGTATGAGATTCCCTGTAGTCCTAGTAGTCCTTATATCGATGTGTTTGGTCGCCTGACGCTTGTAACGAGAAGTGCTTTTGGGTGCATTTCTATAGTAACTCACACAATGTAGTGAGTGTAATGGTTACGTATGTATAAAGTGTAAACAAATTTCATATATCCATCATGTCCATCGAATCTGAAAAAATTTGTGCAAAAACCATGACAATTCTGGTTCCGGTGTAAAAGTAAAAAGTGTCCACCCTGGAAAAAGTGTCCGGCCCTATTGTATTCTGCAATATGGTTCTATAGAGACCCTGACAGTCAATAGCTCAGAGATTGAAGCGCATAATAGAATTGTTCCCGGACATTTTATCCTAGGACATTTTAAACTTCTACACCGGTACAGTTTGTCACATTCCATACGGGCCGCGCGTGTGGCCGATCCTGCATTCACAACGCACCGCACCCATAGTTACCACATTGGACGTGATTCCCATTGTTTCCTTCCTCGTGACGCAATTATTTCATGACATCATGAGCCATTGACCATTCACGCAAGTAGATTTATTCACACCGGCGCCACTGAAGTGCGGGTGTGGGACATCATGTATTTCAAAATCGTCTGCTAGGACATACAGGACAACGTCGGCGGAGACAGTTGTGACATTTCATTGCAGACAAAGAAAACGTCCTCTTCTTCTCGATTTACGTAACTTCAAAAAGTCAGTTTTATCACTACTAAATCCAGATCCAGTCACGTGATTTCTAGTAACTGCCCAGTGCCAGAACTGTGAAGTAATGATGTAGGTCACGTGGTCAGAGTGCAGGAGTTGGCTATCCGATTTAGCATCTACCGTTCCGGAACGACATCAGCGCCTCCAGTGTCAAGATCGTAAATTTGCCATTCTTGATTTTGGCGCCAAACGAATAAAAAAAACGCGTTAAAACAATTAAGAATATATCGGCTACAAAAATTCGTTATTAACCAACTGCTGAAGAAACATACACAAATATCTAGGCTAGCAGGTGGAAAATTCAATTATTATTTCACCACAAAGAGCTGCTTCTGTCCGCAGATATGAGACAGCTACCGGGGCGGGGACTATTTCTTATGGGGCCTTATTGTTCAGCGTCTCCAAGAAATTCTATTTTTAGAGTCCAATGGGGGGGGGGTTTGGGGGGGCCTTCCCCCCAATGTACTGACTAAAATCTGTCACTTTCAGAGAACGGGGTTGGGGCTTTGGGGGTCTCATCCCCCAATGTACTGGCTAAATATGTCAGAAGGACGGGGGTTTGGGGGGCTCCCCCATGTCAAACAGTTATGGGAGTTGACTAGAGCTTGCTCTTTACATATTATAGGCCTAGTACATGCCCACCAATGCAGATTGAAGTCGGACCTCTCGGCTCTGGCTGTTGGGGCGCAGGACCCCGCCGCGAAGACCGATCAGCCGGTTGCGGCTGACGGGGAAAAGGTCACATAATTTAGGAGGAGAGACGATAACGACGAGGATGGATTTCTCTAATTTCTACTTTTTTTTCGGGATTTTAAATCTGGCATTTTGGCAGATCGTTGTGGATAGGGAGGAGGCTAGTATTGGATGAGCGGAAAGAGTGGATATCGTATATTCTGGAGATATTGACGTCGGGTAGAGACATCGTTTTGTAGGGAGCATAAACGGACGTTTTTGTGCAGTGTTTGCCGTCACTATTTTCTCCCGCCGTGGCTCATGAAGGGAGGCCTCCCGCCCGCGATTATTTAGATGGTGTATGACCAACTCGGCCTAATATGTAAAGTCAAGGACTTAGTGAGCCCCCCTTTAGGTCGGGGGAGCTCCCCCGAACCCCCCTACGAGCATATGTTAAGTGCAAGCTCTAACAACTACAGCTGTTACAATGGGGGGACACCCCCCAAACCCCGGTCTACCTAATGCGCGTCCGGAACGATTTGTGCGTCCGGAGCGCGTCCGGAAGAGAAAGTGCGCGTCCGGAACAATTTCCTATGTAAATATGAACTTAATGTTGCATTAGATGGCTTAAATAGCATTTTAATTCCATGTAGAGAAAATAAAATTGGAAAAAATCTCCTTGGTGACTTTGTATTTTACAATTTTCAGCGGGTTGATTTGGGTGTTACACAGCCATCAAATCCTAGTTTACTGACGTTTCTCCTCAACCAATTGTTGTTGCAGTTGCAGAATTTCGATAGTAGCCGTGTTGTAATGGATTAGACTGGTATCTGGTGTCTCAGCACATGGAATGCCGTCAGAGTGTCTTATCATTGTTAATTTCACAAAAAATCAGAATCAAATATGTTATTGAAATCACTATACAGTCAAAGTGTCAATTAGTGAGATGTGTTCACATTATCAAAGACATGGCGCCATAATTAGCACTGCTAATTAGGCTTCTGAGATGATGGTCAGTAAATATTGGTCAAAGTGTCAATTAGTGAGATGTGTTCACATTATCAAAGGCATGGCGCCATAATTAGCACTGCTAATTAGGCTTCTGAGATGATGGTCAGTAAATATTGGTCAAAGTGTCAATTAGTGAGATGTGTTCACATTATCAAAGGCATGGAGAATAACGTGGTTCGAGAAATTGGTAGATGGCGCCACCCTTTCCACAGCTCGTGATCCACTTCAATTCGCTTTAGTAGAGTACATTGGTATATGGCCTGAAGATATATGCGTGCACGGCAACTGCAGGAAGACCGCCAACGAATACGTCAAGACCACTAGAGACACTATGAACAGTATTAAAAACAATGTCAAGTCAGCCCCAGCTCGTGATGTGTATTCCAATCTAGTCCTGAAAGATCCCGAAAACGCACCACGTGACCTAAAACAAGTACAAAATGCAAAATATGTCCAAGAACGAAAGAAACGCACCGAGAGCACCAACCATACGCAGCCAAGATGCAATGCAGCAGACGACCTACAATATGTGCTTAGCCAAATGCAACGGGACGAAAATTCGATTGTCCAAGAAATCATCCATACGAAAAATAAACCCCCAGCAATAATTATGTATACCGAAAATCAACTCAACAACATCAAAAGCATCTGTGATAACAACTGTCAACACTCTAGTGTAGTCGGAATTGACAGAACATTTAATCTCGGTCCCTGCTATGTGACTACAACTGTTTTCAAGAATGTAAAGCTGGTCCGTAAACAAACGCAAGAACCACCTATCTCTATCGGTCCACTTTTCCTACACTGGGACGGGCAGTACGAAACGTATCATTCGTTTTTTTCACACATCGCCAAGAAGTTGAACGGGGATTTACCTGCAGCATCATTGTCGAATTTCGTGTTAGGCTCAGACGAGGAACGAGCAATAACTAAGGCCCTCGCTGACTGTTTTCCGGGAGCTACGACTTTACTCTGCACGCGACATCTCAAGGAAAACGTGAAACGTAAACTTACAGACCTTCTAGTGGACAATACCCTTAAGAATACAGTTGTTTCCGGGATTTTTGGACAAAACGGGATTGTTTATGCAAGCGACCAAGAGACATTTAATACAAAGGTTTTCGAACTTCGAAGCACCGTAATCCCAGACAATTTTGCGCAGTATTACGACAACCTTATATTAAAGATAAGAAATCACGTTTTTGAACCACGCCAACGAAATGACCACTTACCAGTATCGTGGACAAACAACAATTCAGAATCTATGAACAACTTGTTAAAGCTAGCCATCAACTGGAAACCCTGTAAACTACCAGAACTAATCGAAAAAGTCGGCAACGTCATTAGATTACAAGATGTAGACGAAAGACGGGCTTTGCACGGACAAGGAAATTTTGAAGTTGCTTCGTGGTTAAGTACAAGATTCAGGACTACTCAAGCGTGTTGGGTTCTACTGCCCGAGGATGAAAAGTTAAAACGATACGCGAAATTCACGAAATACAGGTTACTCCGGGAAACACAAGGACACATCATCACATCAACTGACGGGAAACTATCAATACCGAGGACACCAATGACGGCTAAGAAACCAGGACAACGCAAGCGTGGACGAAATGAACGAACACAATCAATTCAAAGCAAACGAGTACGCGTTGACATGGTTGAGGAAATCTAAATGGCTAGCCTATGTACATTCTGTTCTTGTTTATTGGACTTTACCGCGGTGAAAATGTTTACGAATGTTCTGAATGTTTGATATTCAATCTCAATTCGATATGGGAGTCTAAACAGTGTCTCAATAAAAATGTTACACTGTACTAAAATGGTTATTTGACATCCTAGTATTATAGAAAATCATGAAAGATACTAATCATTAAGTGTAACATTTGTATTGAGACACTCTGTGTATTGTAATCATGTCGGTTTTGAAAATATCATGTCTGCTAAAAAACTTTTTAAAAAACTTTAAAAACTTTACCACAATTCTTGAAATTTAAGAGCAGTTGTTGTCTTGTGTCTTCGTTGCCCAATGCCTTATTGCAATCCATACAACACCACCATTTCATCACTGTTGGTTGGAACTATATGAATTAATTGTTGTCACTAACGAAACATAGGTGTCCACCCCACTACAACGTATCTCATGTGTCCTACTTACTTACTGTGGTTAAGAAGATAAACTGAGTTGAAACCTAAAAAAAATTTAACACACTAAACTCCCCACCAGAAAATTAGAAAACAAGCTTTTTGGGTGCCCTTCTTACATATGCTGTCAAGGGGACGACCCTTTTTTGCATCCTGAGGGTCAGGGCCTCTCGCAGTGAGCAGCGACAGACCCTGACCCTCAGGATGCTTTTTTGGGTACTATTTTGTCAAGTTCTGTGTCGCCAAAGATTTGAGGTTTCAAATCACTTTGATAATAATATTTAATAATGATTTTTTTTTTAAATTACAGTATTCCTTTAATGCGGTTGTAATATTTTAGTATAGATCTATATATTTGTGATGTCTATGTAATTGTAAATAAATATATTTTGTGAGAAAAACAAGTAAAAATTGTACTACTTCTTTGATGTGAGTGTATCCTTAAATCCACTGTCATCACTAGATCCTTTGATAATAAGCCATAGCTAAATTTAAGTGTAGCCAATTAGAAATTAATCTAAAAAATAAGTCCCCCCTCCCGGGCCCACTCTGTCGAATGGTAGAAAAACTGGCCTTTTAATTTTAATGAATAAGATATATACCCAGGAAAATAATCATTAAGCTCATCTTTAGTTGAAGCTCTTAAAACCGCACTGAATTTTGTTGACCCCCTTCCCCCTTCCCCCTCGATCCCCTCCCCTCCCCCCTAAAAGCGCAAATTGGCTTCACAATAATTGCTATTGCCCCTTATCCCACGGCACGCAAAGACAAACTCATACCGACTTAGACGACCACAACAGGAGAAGGCGCGTAAGGAAGTTGGGATTATGGCATTAGTAATTAACCACCTCGCTGAAAATTGTAAAATACAAAGTCACCAAAAAGATTTTTTTCAATTTTATTTTCTCTACATGGAATTAAAATGCTATTTAAGCCATCTAATGCAACAATAGGTTCATATTTACATAGGAAATTGTTCCGGACGCGCACTTTCTCTTCCGGACGCGCTCCGGACGCGCAAACAGAGTTCCGGACGAACATTAGGTGGACCCCCCAAACCCCCCTCCGTCGACATAGGTTTTTACCAGTGCGTTGGGGGGAAGCTCCCCCCAAACCCCCCCCCCCCCCCGGTGGACAGTCAACTAGCCCTTCTGTGTCATACTGCTGGGGGGGGGGGGTGCGATGGGACCATCCATATAGTTCCTTCCGACACATTTTTGTTTTGGTAATGTAATACATTGTGATTGTCCTTATTCACCACGGCCGTTAGCTAGGTAATTTTTACTTGTGGAGAAATCCCTCGGTCTTGTTACTATGAATAGCCTGCCGACCACCGCGCCAACGGCGGGTTGAGTAACCAAAGTGGCTTGGTATATAATAAGGAATACGACCAGGAGACCCGGGCTCGCGATTTTCAAAGTTGGTCAAGCAAATCTCCTGCTACACCATCGACGAGCCGTGTAGTTGGTTCCACATTGTAGCATACACCACCAAGATGAGAAATTACCATATAATTTTCCCTTTTCATCATTCTGTTTACGTTTATAAAGCCTTGCTAGTTTCTATTCTTGGTTCATAAGAGTATCTCGATATGGGTTCTTCGTAACCATGTACGAATTCTTGGCATATGAACCGATCTTACCTGTTTTAAACTGATTTTCCGGCGAAATATCGAAGAAACTCGCACGGGATTTGGCGCATCAGCAAATTTCTCCGCCAGTTGACGAAGTATCCAAAAACTGATTACGCAGTAACCATTCCTGGAACATGACCTAATTATTATTCACTTCCGATTTGGGTCCCTCCCTTTTATTATCATAATCGACGCGTTCAAAGTTGGTCAAGGGAAATTACTTCATAAATCATGCAAATTACCACGAAGGCGTCATATTTGCAGATCAACCAATCAGATCGGAGATTCCACAGGAGTCATGTGATCAAATAAATTGTTAAGGCACATTGTTGTCTAACGGCCGTGTCACGGGAATTGGGCGTTTCCAGTGATATACGACACTTAAATGGATTGTCCTCATGCATTCACTTTGGAAACGCATTTTAAAATAGATGTCACGTCCTGTTAATGGGGCACGTCATCATCGCGTACATTTGGGAAAAACTCCCTAACGAGACCGTACTGGAGCAGACGGCTGAAAGTAAAATTATTGGCCGCTAGGGTTCAGAATGTCGCTCACCCAAATTTTTCACGCAACTTTTGCTAAATAGAGCTAGTTCTGGTTTGTAATTCATTTTGATACTTCAGATTTGGGTAGTTGACTAAAATAACTTAGTCGTCAGTGTGGTTTTAAGCTGGAAAAACGTATTTGTTTTTCTTAAAGTGCCTTTTTTGGACGGGTGTGTGCGATTGTTTTGTTTTTATGTCACGTGACCTCGACCATGTCAACACAAAATTGAAATAAACCACACTTTTCTGTCATTATTTAGGACGGATATTTCTCTAATAAAAATATTATAATTGGCCAATTTCTTAGGCATATGATGTAGCGAATTCCCATGAAGATTTAAATTAATTTCAACCAATGGGATAGCAACCACCACCGGAAGATCGCGGAGAAATCGGTAAACTCAACGGAGTTAATTCAGAAAAATACCAAAAAAAATTGTTTGTAGGATATACAATATTTACTCTCTTTATTTCTCATCAAATCAGTATATACTCCCACACACACGTGTATCTTAAGAGCCCCTCCTGAAGGGGGGCTTATTACCAACTCGGCCTACCAACTCGGCCTGGGTTATAAATCATTGGTTTATTGGCATAAGTTTTTCTTATATTTTTTTGTTTTTTGTTGGTATATTTTGGCCTACTATGTATTCATTCCTGTTGGAAATTTGAAGAAAATTTATTGGGATTTGAAGGAGAAATCCATGAAATAACGGCGGCGAGTGTGGAAAAGTCGCGGTAGCACATTCATGACTGTGATTTCATGGATTTATCCTCCAAATCTTGATGAATTCTCTTCAAATTTCCAACAGGAATGAATAAATAGTAGGCCTATATATATAGCAACAAAAAAAAACAATATAAGGAAAACTTATGCCAATAAACCGATGATTTATAACCCAGGCCGAGTTGGTGGGCCGAGTTGGTAATAGGCCGAGTTGCCCCGTAATCATTTAGATCGTTCTATTCCAATACGGAGAACGTGAGTAACATTTTATTCATTGATTTATTTGGATTCGGATAGGCCGATGAGATCTTTGTGAACTTTGTTCGTGTACATATGTTGTCGTATTCGGAATCGTGTATATTCGTATTATTCTAAACCACGTGAATGTGAATGGATTCTGGAAGGATCTATTCAATCGTATCGTAAATGTGGAGCTCGCCAAGCCAGGATCGACAGCAAGTGGACTCATAGAGAATTGAAGAAACCAGGCTGTGGTAAGTTTGTGACATTTTAGTACTTTATAGATACAGTCCTCACATCGCCTTATTGTATGGGAGGTCAATTATAGCTGCGCCCAAAAAACTTGCCGCTGGCTGCATTGGGTACGGGGTGAGTTTTGATCAATCAATCATGCTTTCTGCCAGCTGTAGGGTAATACCGGAAGATGTTGGCTAGAACACCGACCAACCGGCGAAGTAATTATAAAAATGAAAAAAGTGAAGGAACCTTTTTTGCCTGGGTGAGAAAACTTCGTAAAAATTATATACTTTCGATTGTCGGATGATCTATTTCCGGACATTGTCATTTCTCCGCTCTCGTCATAACCCCCCTCCTCCTGCAGGCGAGTCCAGCCCTTCTGATGACCAGACAAAAAATGCCATGAACTTCAGTGACCTGGGTGACCGTTTTTTAGCTGTACGCAAATCGCGTTGTACTGGGGCACGTCATCGTGGGGGGGTTCGGGAAGAAGTTTTGATGCAGTTCAGCCGACAAGAACGATCAGGGAAATAGAAACATACAAGTACCAGTCGTAGCGATCACATCAGATCGCCGTTATACTCATGTGATCCATCCGTACTGTAAACCCCTTAATTTTACACAGGGTTTTTTTTTGCAGAATTTGCAAACAGCCTATATTCGCGAAAATAAAAATCGCGAAAAAAGTTTTAGATTCGAAAAACTGATCGAAATTTCAAAATCAACAAAAAAATAAAAGTCGTGGATATTTGCTTCAGCAATTTTGGCTGATAAGAAGCACGAACATTTGTCTGTTGACAGTGTGCTGGTTGCTGCAACTCTCTCACGCAAATGACTCACTACAACACTGAAATGCGAATAATATACTTTATTCTTTTTTTCTATTTATGATGTACCACCACCTTCGTATTCTACTTTTCGTTATAGATATGCACCACCAACATTGTAGCATTCATTCAATATAATACCATGTTCTAAATATAATAATATGCAGCAAACGACCTATTTCGTCCAATCAAAAGCGTGTACAGAGAATCACCGTATGTGTCATTTTGCTTCTTTGTGATATTTTCAACTGCTACTTTTTTACAATTGATTGCCGCGGCCAATATGGCATGTTTCACTTTATTTTACACCACCAGCATACAACAATCGTTGAGGTGATATAAAGATTACTTCCTTCATTATTACTTGCGAGTAAAAATCACAAGTAGGCCTACTGATGTTCTTACATTGTTTAAGGGCTTCATAATATACAATGTAGCTCTTTTCTGGAAGCACGGGAGGAACAGTGCATGAAGCTGCAGCCAGCTGACAGCGTCATCGCTCCGTTGCGCTCAGCAGAGTGAAAAATACATTGTCCATGTTGGCCACGGCATTCTACACTAAAAGGAGTAGACAGTATTGGGATGACAGTCTGAACAATCTCACCATTTGGGCAACCAAGGAGTGAAGGACAGAAATTCTATACCAAGCCAACCAATTTGATAGAGCAAGGTGGCCTTCTGGCTATATACGAGGACGGTTCAATAAGTTTTAACAATGGGCATTTATTTCAAAAGGGGTTATCACAGACTTTGGAAAAAAAATTTGCTCCAATGATGCAACTCTCTTAAGCGCATCTAAAATTATCCCCATACTCCTACAATAACTGGAACTGCAGCTTATTTAGCAGAGGTTGGGTGCAGCCTTTGAATTCTGAAAATCGAAAAGTTTGAAAAACCCTCATAAAATATATTAAAATATATTCCGTTATTTTTCAAAAGCCAATATTTGCACCAGTGAGTAGAAACAAGCATTTATAAAATGTGTAAATATCGGTCACTTGGGCTAACCAGATGTACCATTGTTATTCAATATAATATTGATGACACTTGGCAATGTCGTGAATTCTGGTCGAATTCTTCAAATACGTCAATCATCAGTCTTTAATCACATTTGATCAGCCTCAATCATGCTAGTCGAATGCGTGTTAAGCATTAAATAAAAGCATCCAGATGTACTTTATAGTTGTAACAAGTGGCTTTTGATTCCCAGTTATTTTTAATATCTGATGTTTCATTTAAGTGTTGAATTTGGTGAAATTCTGCTAAAAAAACTCAGTCACAAACAGGAAGTTTATACAAGCCCCCTTGTATGAATTGTGCTAGGGACGAAGAGCCATGAGTAGAAAGTGCTCTGGTATAATGATTAGTATATGCCTGAAGGAAAATATGGTAGTGACTTTTAGATACTGAAAATTTTCATAACAAGTTTGTCAAAAATGCACCACCTGTTTTTAGTCAGAATTCAATTGCCACTCAAGGGTCAACAGATAGCGATAAAACATCAACATTTATGTGAAAGTGGCCACAATATGAAGCGATTTCAGCATGATGCAGGCCCTGGTTTCGCCTCAGCAGCAAAAAGTTATATCAAGTTCTTAAAAATCTTCTTGATCCGCCCTCGTAATACATTGAATAATACCTTGGTCCATATGACATACAAGTAGTGAAGAAAATGTCCGTATTACAAAAGTTGATAACGGAAGTTTGCCTAAAAAAATGAAACGGCCAGGGGCCATTGTGCTCACCGAATAGATATTTGGTGCTTTGGAATTCATCCAGGTTAAGAAACATTGTACATGTATAGTATTTAGGTCAAACCAAAGTCGGTATGACATGTGATGTATCGTTGCTTGGAGTAAGTACCATAAGAATATCATCAAAAACAAGTCACTAATAAACGAGATATTGCACTTTTTACCTATTTTAATTTTGGCCTCCTGGTGGCCAAGTTGAGTACCAGATCAGATCGAAATTCAGTGACCTCTGTGACCTTGAAAAGCAGGTCAGATCAAAAACTCATATGATATGCGATGTATCCTTGCTAGGAGAACCTACCATTAAAATGCTATTGAAAACGAATCACTAATAAGCGAGATATCACACTTTCTAGGTTTTCACTTTTGGCCTCCTGGTGGCCAAGTCGAGAATCAGACGGACTGAAATTCAGGGTCAGAGGTCAGCTGACCTAGGGGGTACTTTGTACAAAGTCTTAAGTTCATAGCCTTGGGGGTTAACAAATGTTCCACAGTTACGCTCAAATGGCCAATTTACACGATTTGACCTCTGTGACCTTGACAAGTACGTCAAATCAAAAACCCGTATCATATGTGATGCATCCTTGCTAAGAGTATCTACCATAAAATTTTTACCAAAAACTAGTCAGTAATAAGCGAGATCATTCATATGGCACTATTCAAATTTTTGGTTTTGGCCCCCGGGTGGCCAAGTTAAGAATCAGACCAGACCGAAAATCAGTGTCACAAGTCATCTGACCTAGGGGGTCATGTGTACAAAGTTTAAAGTTCATAGCTTTAGTGGTTAAGAAACGTGCCATATTTACACACAAACGGCCTCTGTGACCTTGAAAAGTACGCCACATCGACCTGATTTTTTGTCAACATGTAGAGCTACGTAACAGGCGTCTACATACCAAATTTAAAGACTATAGGACAAATAAAGACAAAACGTGCCACTATCAGTGACATTTTAGAGCTTGATCTCTGTGACCTTGGAAAGTAGGTCAAATCGAAAACCCGTATGATATGTGATGTATCCTTGCTAGGGGTACCCACCATGAAATTTTAGCAAAAACAAAACAGTAATAAACGATTTATCGCACTTTTTAAGTTTTTGGTTTTAGCCCCCTGGTAGCCAGGTGAAGAATCAGACCGGACCGAAATTCGCTGCCAGAGGTAATGTGACCTAGGTCATAATGTGTACAAAGTTTCATGTTCATAGCACAAGCGGTTAAGAAACGTGCCACACAGGATACGGACGACGACGGACACAGGGCTATCGTATAGACTCCCCTGACCTTGAGCCAAAAAGGGCTGTGCGGTAGGTCACTTGCCTGAATTCGTCTACCAACTAATCCGTGTTTTACCAAGACCGTTTACTGACAGATTGACAATTAGACAATCAGTAGCGAAAGCAATTCTGACAAGAGAATCCTCACACTGCCGCTGAGATAATTTATTGCCAAAAGGCGGCATCATTTACCGGTCAAATACACCAAAAATCTCCAGCCCATGTCAACTTCATCCACAAAAGTTAGTTAATTTGATTTGATTTGATTCAATTTAATTTCATATAAATTATGAGCAACGATACAGACATATTGGGTGATATGAATAAAGACTAGCAAATGCTTTTATCTAAAACTCCATGTACATTTACACTTGGCCTATCTGTACAAAACCGGAGTAAAAGCATTTGCTAGTCTTTATTCATATCATCCATTGTATCGGTAACTATTGCAGCCACGCTTTGGCAATAACGTCCTCATTGCTTTTACGCACTCAACGTCTATAAGGCTACATTTAGAAGAAATGGATTTATATATCCATTGAAAAAGCACATGCTTCTCTCTAGAGCACGAGAAATCATTCTTACAATCCCTATATAACAATATTACACGCTTCTAAAGAGTATACAATTAACACAGTGGCCCAATATGTATCAAAATACGTGACGCAGTATACAGCGAAATTAACATAATGTCACAAGTATCTTGTTCAGCAGGATGCAATTGGAAATACATGTACGTAACTGATAAGCATCAATTCGTTTCCAATCGAATTGTCAAATGTTAAAACGCGAGATCTTTGCACTACCATCTTGCTGTGAACTACAACGGAGATTTATGAAAATAACTTTTAACTCAAAATCGCCTTTCCTGGTCAATGGGTTGTTATGCTGTCCTGCGTCATGTATTAGTTACATGTTCTAGAGTACAAAAAGACATACTGTCCACATAGTTCAAGCATAAAAATCCTAAGATTCTAGAATATAATTAACACACTGGCCCATATGCATTGAATTGTACTCATCGTAGAATTCCATTTTCCACCAATAGTCTTATGGTTTGCGGACTTTTGCTTCTGGTTCAGAGCAACATTTCATTAAAGTGTTCCTTTTGTGAAACGTTCCTCTAAACACAAGGAGATTTTAAAATCAAACCGTATAAACACTTATATAAAAAGTTTCTAGAGGAAAGAAGGATATGTTACCGACATCTGAATAGTCTTATGAGTGAGGTTTCGCTATCCCGTTACACCGAAAACGGTCCTCGTTCCCGTTCTCATTATCGGAAATATCAAAAACGGTTTCGTATTCCCCGTATAGAAATGCATGCAGGCATTCACAACCAAGATTTCGGCCTGTTTTATCATCAGCCCTCTTGGTTTACAAACCAACCTTTCTGGATGTTATTCTGAATCACGGTTCGGCAACCGGGTACCAAGGCCTCGTGGACAAAATCCGGTTACAATATCCAACCTTTGTGTTGCTTCTCGTCAGTTTATCGTGTAAAATAATGTATACCGCACGAATTCCTGGATGTTATTCTGAATCACGGTTCGGCAACTGGGTACCAAGGCCTGGTAAAATCCGGTTTTGAGATCAAGAAAACCAGCTCAGAAATAGATGAAGTCATTCGCATCAGTCGATCAATCTCGGTTGATCGGTTCTTGGAACAGGACAGCAAAAACTCACTATTACTGTTGACTTCAGAGGAACGTTTTACAAGTGATCTTATCTGTGTAAAACTTTACTCTCCGCTAGAATAAGCCGCGCCGAACAATGTATAGGTGCAAGCTTCGAGAGCACAGAAATGGAATACCATTCATACAACGGCCCTAATGCATCAAGATAATAATAAGTTTCTCTAGAGTACAAATAGAAATACAATTCACACAATGCAAGCAAAACATTACGTTTCTATGATACAATACGCATCAGAATATGTGACGCAGCCAGTAAAACATTGCATGTCGATTACCAGGTGAATTTTTGGATACAAATGCACTTGAAAATGGGAACTGCATTACTCAGCATGAATTATTCTCCCCAAAAATTATCAATTTTCAAGCAAAGACGTCTTCACGTCACTCTGAATCTCACGAAATGGAGTTTTCAAAAAGAAACTGCAACCAAAAATTTGTTTTCCATTCGCTTTGACTCGTTTTACTGTCTGGGTCACAAGTTTGTCGAGTTCAAAAATAATGCACACACTGATTAGGCCTAAAATATCAAGCTTCACGAGCGTATAAGAAATACAGTTCTATCGTTGTTAATACCGTATGCCTAAAATATCAAGCTTGACGTCCATTCACGACCAATAGTAATCATGCTGAAATATACAGCGATATGATACTCATTTTTTCATTTGCGAAGCAATGCTAAAATCGGACATCGAAATGTCTCTGGCAGAGTCGGGCAATATTTTGGAGGGTCATTTCACAACATTTCGTTGCTCGCCAGAACATCAAAATGCCTTAGATACGATCGACAGAAAATCAAAACACGTATAGTTTCAATCGGTCTGCGTTATCGACAATTTGATGCCTAGAAATAGTCGGTAGAAATGTTCTCGAGGAATCGACGTCAATTCTAAAATTTCGGCGTCAATTCGACGTCGATCTGGCGTTGATTCATGACCTGGGATGGAACATAGAAGCTCGCAATGACCACTGCACCACGGAAACAACCATTTGGCCAAAGTTGGTAAAATGGAACAATTCTTTGGCTTCAATAAAACAAACACAGTTGAAAATACGCATAGTGTAACTTTGAAAAACTTGGAAACATTTAACATGTCGTTATCACTTTGGGATATTGAGTTACCGCTGGAATAGGCTGTTAAATGTGCACAAAACTCATGAAAACCATCACATCACCCTATCTGATGTTTTCAACTTTAAAATATACTACGAACTCTATTTAAAAGGAAGTCCTTGTGACTTGTACACAAAAATAATTTCGAGGAAAAACATCTTTAAAATCGTAGCCCTTTCTCCCTTCTCCATATTCTAGTCCCCTACACTTGCCAGAGCACGTCTCATAATGTATAATAGTATTACACTTGAGTATGAATAGAAATTCAATATAACATAAGTTTCTTGGGTACAAAAAGAAATCAAATTCAGCTTTGACATATAATGATACTGTAACTGTACAATATGGTATGGCTCTTTATTTTTGCGAATTCGGATGTAATCTCGTTTAATTAGTGAAACTAAAAATTGCAAAAATTTATTTTTATCGAAAAAACTGAAAGAAAATCGTCTCCTCTTCTGCCAAAAAGTCCCCGAAAAACAAGTTCTTAGTTTTTCATTTCGTGGATCGCAAAAATATAGAGGCAAGCAAATGTACAGGTTTACAATCTGCGTTAAAACATTAGACCCAGTGCGTCTATATGCTACAGTTATTACATTACAATTCGCCTCTTTCTGATCTGCGCGCACCTCTCGAGGCGGAGCTCTCATTTGGGGAAACTAGCCGACTTATATAGCGTTTGATGTATCCGAATTACGAGCCCTAATCTTATATCATCCATTAGCATGTTTGAAACATAATATGGAACAAATTACCTTCTTTGTTTGTCTCGTTATGCACTGTCGGCAGAAGATATACCTGTATTTCCACTGTCGGCAGAAGAGATACCTGTATTTCCACTGTCGGCAGAAGAGATACCTGTATTTCCACTGTCGGCTGAAGCGATACCTGTATTTCCACTGTCGGCTGAAGAGATACCTGTATTTCCACTGTCGGCAGAAGAGATACCTGCAATTCCACTGTCGGCAGCAGTTATCAGTACTTCCACTGTCGGCTAAAGAGATGCTTGCATTTTAACTGTCGGCTAAAGAAAGACCAGCATTTCCACTGTCGGCTGAAGAGATAACTTAAGTTTCACTGTCGGCTTATAGAGGAACCAGCTTTTCCGCTGGCGACTGAAGAGATACCTTCATTTCCACTGTAGGCTGAAGGGGTACCTGTTTTTCCACTGGCGGCTGACGAGGTACCTGCTTTTCCACTGTCGGCCTAAGAGAGACGGACATTTCCACTGTCGTCTGAAGTGATACCAGCGACTGAAACGCAAAGCAAGTAAACATCACACCAGTTTGTATTGTCTATGGTTTTAAAGAATGGAGAAGCACGATTCACTCATAAATACTTAACAAAATCAAGAGGATAACCCGTATAATGGAATTAGATATTAATTTGATAACGAAATAATTTCCAATTTGGGGACGGAGATTTCAGCGTGAATGTTGTAATGTTGAGGCAACTGTGTAAAGGATGCTGAAAGTCTACATTTGATGGACAATTGAAAAGAAAATACTTTAATATTTGTTAACAAGGGCTTCAGGGCCACGTCAAAACAGAGTATACAGAGTCAGCAGCCGATATCGGTAACATAATAAATATGGGAAATCCCCACCATCTCAGGGCAGTTATATTTAAAGGTTACCACCCTTCGTCAGTGCTGCAAAATCCGCGTCGAGTGCGAAATATACAACGTTTACCTAAATATGGTGAAATATGAAGGCTATCCATAGTGGCCTACTGGACTTTGCGCAAAGAAAGCAACCAACGTAACGGTCCCTAGGTATTGTTATTTTCCTTAGACAATACACAGCCTGGTCATCCTAGGGTCGTGGTTACATGGGAAGTTATCATTGCAAAAGAAGGCCAAACACAAGCTTGAGTCAAGCAGCACACATAAGTCGAGCACATACAAGCCATGACACAAAACACATTCGGTTTTATAATATGGATTGGCAGTCAACTTAGCGAAGGCATACATTTTTAGTTGCAGGTGATTCACTGCCAGTTAAAGGGACTATTATTTTGTCACATTAGGTACAGTTTGGAATATGAATGTAGCCAAGTTCATGGGGATGGATAGGTGACGCCAGCATCTAACCGAGCATATTATTTGCCTTGGCCATAGAGGGCGCTACCAGTGCAAATCACCGGCAGTTAAAGGGACTAGCATTTGACATAAGGGTAGTTTGGAATATCAATTTCGCCTGGTTCATGGGGATCGATAAGAGGCGCCAGCATCTTACTAAGCATACATTTGCCGCTAGAGGGGCTAAAGTGCAAATCACTGGGACTATTATCTTGCGACATGGGGATGGATAGCTGGCGCCAGCGTGGCAGATGGACCACACCAAAGAGTACATCTCAAGATAAACCATAACAGAAGCACTACACTGTCAACTGGAGGTATTCTGTGGCCGTGTTAGCCCCTGGTTTAATTTATACTAGGAACAGAACCTGAAGCGGTCAAATATAATGGTCGCTCCCCCATTGCGCTTGTTGCGTTGCGTTGCTTTCTTTGCGCAAAGTCCAGTAAGCCTTTCATCAAATGCAAAATGGCCAAGCGTGAGATGTTATGTCTGGTACTCTCATCAGTGAGTGAAAGTCGATAAATGAGCGACAGTGAACATGGCCAGGCTTTGGGAATTCACGACAATACAGTGCAGTGCAGACCATTTATTTACTCAAGAAAAATCTAATTTAGAAAATGTAAAAACAGCACATAACAGCTTATCTGAAAGAAGGAAAGGAAAGAATTCGAATTATGTCAAGAAGTTACATTTAGCGTATTTTATTAAAATAGGTATAATTAGCGTATTTTATCAAAATACGCAAAATAGAACTTCTTGACATGATCATTCTGGTTCTTTTCTCCTTTTCCACTGTTTCGATCGGCGTCGCCTAGCGGTCTCGGGTATCCAAAACGACTCATTTTAAGCTTTGGAGAACTTTTGATTTGTAAAATTTGGATGAAATTCGAAGCAACCTAACGTGTATGCTATGTTGTATGTGTAAAGTAAATATCTAACTGTCACTGGCTCATCTATTGTGAATCTCAATTCAATGAGTTACTATAGAGTACAAAATGAAATATAATGATTCATTAGCCCAGCGCATGATCCATACATAACCTCCAGAAAGCTCTCCACTGGTTGCAGTGGTTGATAGGGTGAGGGACGAGGCCGGTCCACTGCGTCCACACTGTAAGTATATTATGCTCGGGTTGCTCAGGAAGGACTCACTGGGGCATATCTCTTTGCTTTTGCTTTCGGCATGGTCCAGCCGGGTTTCCAGCAGTTGAAATGGCTGAAACCTCGTGTGTGAATATGACGGTAAATGACTGCACCCTCTCTTCCACCAGGTCTGCTGACTGAGCATGCACAGAGGGAAAAACCATCGTGGCGCACTGAATAACCACAGGTGGCCAATAAGTTTTATTTTTGATTAATTCCTTTCTGTAACAAAATCAAGAAGAATTTACACCAAGGCGTCTAAAATATACCACGGGATAGAATAATTCCAACCAATTACAACTCATTGACCGATTTAAAGGGAAACGGTATTAGCCAATATGCATCGTAGTCAGACAGGGGGGTGGGCGGAAATGAAAATACTACCGTTTTAAGTTGAACAACTTTTTAAATGTAGATTTGCCGTGATTGCCGTGGCCAAAATGGCGTGTATTACTTTATTTCAAACAAAACATCACAAAGGAAGTGTTGATGATAGCTGGCTTTCTTAATCATCGTTTGCAAGGAACGATTGTATACCTTCGTTCACCTGGTTGCAAATCTCAAATAGAGTCTTACAAAAGTATTTATTGATATGTTATTAAATTTTTACACATGTACAAGTCATGTACATTCTTCAAGAATCTTGAAAAAATCTGAACCAAATAATCTTACAAGAATCTTGTAACCCATGTACATGTTCATGTACACAGTAACGAATACGATCTTCACTAAGAATCTTTTAAAAAGAATCGTATCTGGATTTTTGACATGGACACTTACACTGTTGAAATATTTCAAAATCGTTTTTTTCTGAAAGCATGTACTCAGACAAAAGTGTCTAGTGTTGGCATTATAAAAATCTAAACGGACCATTATAGGTCACAGAACCCCAATATCCCCAATCCTCGAAGATCCAGAGTCAGTTGTATCCTCCTCCCCTTACTAACACTGGAATAAATCGATTGTATTTGCGGGGAGAGGCAGACAAATCTGATCCGCCCAAGGAAAACGGCTTCTACATCATTCCTTGAAACTCAGTCACTATTGAAAACAATCGCCGTATCTAAAACGTGCTCTTAATCATTGGCTGAAATTTCAAAAGCATGGGACGCATGTGCGGAATTTTTTGATATTACACGAATATTTTGATATTACACGACAATTTTTGTAAGCAGCAAGCATCTTCCCCGCCTTCGGCCCGGGATCGATAAAAAGTTGATAAATGCTCAGAAAAGAACAATATGACTTCTTGAGTAACTAAACAGCAGTTGATATTCACTGTGTTCATTTGAAATGTGGTTTTGAGACACGGATGGTACACATTTATCATCGAACGGCGGGTGTGTTGTGATATCAGTAAACAGCCGGCAATTCCGCTGGAAGCTTGTGTAGGCCAGTCAATCTAGCTCATTTTAGGGCTTGACCCACCACAAATTGCAAAAGAAACGATTCCACCTTTATTCATTCAGGAATAACCCCCTAAACACCATACTAAAAATCTCAATGAATCCAAATAGGGGAAAGGGGTCAAATATGCTAATTTATGCTCATTAGTAGCCAAATATAGGGAAACAATGACTTTTGTCCAAAATCATCCAAATTAGTCAATCAAGGTGTCTAATCATATGTTTTCAGTATCGAGGAAATCAATGAAACCATTCTTGACAAGAAAAAAAATGATGCATCAGAGAGTAAGACAAGGGTGTATATCAGAGACGTCCAGCAAGGTCTTAGTTAATACCTTCATGTTCACGACAAGCCTACGCTGAACAGACCTATCAAAGGTGAGCATCTGATGAAGACTGGCTAGTCCTCGCCCGCAAAAGAAGTCAGACAACCAGACATCTGGGATTTTTTGGCAGGAATCGTTTATTTAGTACGTAATGTGGTCTGTCTTACTCTCTGTAAATGGAAGTTTATCAGCCACGGACCCTACATTGCCCTATGTACAAAAATAGTGATCTACAGTTCCAAGACAAATATAATAATGTCAATCACAGGAGACGATTTCGGCCCCAAATCCCGCCCATTAGTACAAGAATAACCCAGATCGAGGCATGTGAAGTCGTATATCAAGTCCTCGACCACCCGTTTTGGCCAGAACCCAAATATAGATTTAATAAGAACTTCAACTAGCTACTGGTTAGATAGACTAGCACTTGGTTCTTGTTTTGAATATAGGGGGCTTTTTGTAATTTAGTTTGCTCTTATTCATTAACCGTTGAACTTATTGAATTACTTCTGCCTGAATTGTTTTATGACAAACCCATGCTAAAAATTCCCCGCAAACAAAATGTGTTAATCGGGCTAATTTGATGAAATTAAAGGCGACCGACTGCCCATCTACGTGATCAATTAACATTAGAAAAATAGAGAATATATATAAGTATTTGCATACGTTTGCCCTTTCACAAAAATTAAGTAGATCCCTAACTATAGCACAGTCTTTCATAAGCATCTAAAACCAGTACATTACAGCTCGTTGTTTAAGAATGTAAATCTCAAAAGGAAACGATGCAATAATAATCCCTACTCTTTCTTTCTGGCACTAATTTGGTTCACATTGCCGCTTTACCTAATCATACCATCAGGCTTGTGCTTGACATGAGACAACCTTAGTTTTAACATTATACAGTAACTTACGCAACTTATCTTTGAGAAGGTCTTCTGCTGTGGGACGTTTGGCTGGGTCGACGATGAAGGTCAGGGCGAGGAAAGCTTTCACATCACTAGGAACATCGTCAGCAATAGGAGGGGTATTACCCATCCCAATAGGAAATATTACCGCCCTAGGATCACACTCATTCCATGGACGTTTTCCCGTAGTCATTTCCAACACAACACATCCAGTGCTCCTATGGATGAGATATATAATATACTCGTATTATCAAGTGACTTCTTCCACTATACAATAACATCTATCATATCGCCATACCGCTAAAAGAGAGTTGTGTCCCTTTGCGATTAAATGAAATTTCTCGACACATCCCACAATGGTGTCTGTCACCAGTTAGAAGAAGTTAACGATGCTGATTTTCAGAGCCCATCTCAATTTTATCCACAAAATGTTGTGTTTTGTATTTGACCGCTAAACTATTACAGCCTACCCAAAATAGACATGCCATAATAGACATGCAAGAATTATGAGTGGCTGTTGAATTTGAGGGGCAAAGGAAATTGAAAAAGCAGTTAGGCAAAAATTCCTGTTGTCGCTACTTCTGGCAATCGCCACTATTTTCTGGTGCCTCATGTTAAAGTCATATATATCCACTGTAGCTAGATTTACGAGTTGCTCCTAGATTTCGCTGGATAGTTTTTCTATAAATAGAGTTTCGCCAAAAAACGCAAATCAGCGCATGATCTTGTTGATTTCATTAATGAACTCTGAATTTAGAAGCGAGTTGGCCATATGTTTATATGCTGTACTTTCGACCACGTGGCGGCAAAGCTAGATTGACGCCATTGTACATACTGTATTTCCATGTCATAGTTTAATTGAGGAGTTTCGAGGGGCGATATTTGCCTTATTGTTTACCCCATTTAATAATTAGACAAAAGATTCAGACAAATTCTTGTAACCCGCACCTGGTGTGATCAATTTAAACCACCACGTGCCGTGCTGACGGCCCAACAGCATTAAGTCTTTCTGTCCACCAATCACAAACGCAATATTCAGTACCTAACTTTAGCGTTTGCAACGCTTTCGAACGACGAA
The DNA here is from genome assembly GCF_910592395.1 of Lineus longissimus. Lineage (NCBI taxonomy): Eukaryota > Metazoa > Nemertea > Pilidiophora > Heteronemertea > Lineidae > Lineus > Lineus longissimus. Next base: position 2,790,738 of record NC_088321.1, read on the forward strand.
CGACGAAGTTCTGTGGTGTTGATATCAAGTCCTACACTGGACGAATTTGATAACGCAACACTCGCTAATCGGCTTTCATACTTAATTAGTTGCAAGAAAAAACTCTTGAAAACTTTGGAAAAAGAACCATCATCAATGAACTACGCTCTTCTTACTTCGTCGCTGCTCTTCGTAATCGTTTCGAAACCTGCTTATAATTCGTGGTCGTCATGAACAGATCTCAGACGAGGAATAGCGAAATGTCACCCGGTCTCCACACGAAGGTCGTATGGGTCAATTCCATGTGCATCCAACAAGAAAACAATTTTTCATAGTATGATTTAACTCCAGATAAAAAAGAATACGAAACGCACATTAGATGGACTTTGATCACATGACAATATCAATTGCATAAAAGCAAACATAATCCATGCTTGATAATAGTCACGGTGATTTCTTTGGGGCGCACACACAGGTTGTGCATTAAACACAACTTTAATTTCATTCGGAAAATTAACACTATCAATTGAAAAGCTGCCGATTTGTATATCGGGTTATTCCGAAAAAAACCCTGCCCCCTTTGAATTTCAAAATAGGCGGACAAACAAAAATATGCCCAAATAATGTAATTGCAGACATCTCAAATGTCGCGTTCTAAAAATCTTGTGTTAATTTTAATCATAGTACGTAACTATGCATGCTGGTGCATATTCAGTATCAGAGAACGATCCAAAAAAATATAACAAAAACAAATGGGCGATGGCTCAACTGTCGTCAATAACAGGAATATGGCTACCGATATGGTTACAGAGAGATCGACCCGTTGACCATGGAAATTAGGTCAAGGTCAAAATCTTCAACCGATATGTTAGCTTGATCAGATGGCATATTCAAAGAACATACAGTTAATGCAGTTAACACTTGAAAGGTCAGTCACGTTGACCTATTTTTTTGTCAGCATTTAGAGATGCCTAATGATTATGTGTGAAAACCCTGAACTTGATAAAGTCGACAACAAATAATGACAAAACATGCCACCAGTGGTTGCATTTAAGAGAGTGGCCTCTGTTACCTAAGATAACATCAAGGTCAAAATGCTTCTAGAGCGCCGTGATTGGTTGGTTCAGATAAATTGATGACATGCATTATTTAAAGGTCACAAAGTGAAGATGTCTTGCTATATGAACCTTTCATATGATTTTATGTCTTTCGACCTACATAAACCAAAAAAGTAGGTCACACTGGCCAAAATCTTTCGTTACAGACAGAAGCCTCGTTCTGTAGTAAAGCCATGAAAAATCGAATGCTCAAAATAAGAAGGATTTTGTATGTTATTTGATATGTTATCAGGCTCAACGTTCATTAGATTGTTCGGCAGAAAAAGCATTAATTCATGACACCACAAGAACTACATTCTGACTGCACAGATAGCAGCCCTACTCGACGATGACCCGCGTGTACTGCGATCGACGCTGATTTTTTAATAAGAATTTCCAAGGAGGCCATTTATACCCCCGAAAAACCGGCACCAGAATTTGAATGTGACCCGACTGAGCTAAAATTATGCTATCTATGAAGCAATTGGATGGACTTTGATCTCTGTGACCTTTAAAGGGGGACTATGGGCAGGAGCAGAGGGGCTAATTTGGCCATCTTCAAGTGACTAATATTCACTGCAAGGGACCTGGGTCGTGTCAGATTCAGCACTTAACATATTCCTTGTATAAGCGTGAATCATTTCGACTTACTGTGAGATGTGAGAGACCCCTATTGGCGAATTTGTGTAACTTTATCTTGCCTGCCTAGCTGCTTCCTATATTATCCCTTTAAAGGCAGGTTAAGTCGAAAACCCACGTGATAAGTGATGTGCTATAATCGTATATACCAACAACAGCATTTGGTCGTTCTAACTATAACTCTTGGTTTACATGTAACATAACGGATTTTCTAGACGACAGCGTGATACCATAAAGTCGTCCATCCATCCCAACGGTTACGACGTGGGGAAGGACGACGAAAACTACAATTAGGACGGACGACGGACGCCACGGTATCGTTAGCTCCCCTCGGGTGAGCTATTTAACGAAATATATTTTTTAAAGTCTTACCATATATCAGTCTTGAGACCATATCCCTTTGTGTTTTCGTCGATGCGGTAACCAGTCGCTGCTTCCGGTGATAGGTAGTTATGTGTACCTGCGCCAGCCGTTGTTGCTCCATGGGACAAGAGACTGGTACTAAGCTCTTTGGCGATTCCAAAGTCCATCAATTTAATACGGTCGTTCGAGCCGAGAAGGATGTTGTGAGCTAAGGAAATAATAAGGTACTGCGATGATACAATCAGATGTCATAAAACATATCCGAATTTGTGATAGAAGGACTGGTTACTTTCAAGCATGGTACATATGGAGCCCCCATTCCCCTTTACGGAGGCAATTGAACGATTTCCGCCCATAAGTCCGAAGGTCCTCTCGTCCGAATGTCCACAATTCTGAAGGTCTATAAGTCCGAATGTCCAGAAGTCCGAAAACAAAATTTTGAAACTGATGATCTTTGGACTATTAAACCAGTGAAAAAAATCTTACATGTATTAAAAGTTCAATAGAAGTGCAAAATAATGCAAACGACGGCGACTGAAACTGTAGAAAAAAGTAACACAACACGTACCTAGGCTAGATATTGAAATGATACATGTATGTTTGTTATTTAATTATTCACTTGTTTGAACAAATCACAATTACTATCGCAGTAACCGAAATAAAAAATAAACGTTAACTATAAACTGTACGTGTGTTTCTAATCATGCATCAATGAATTACGCATATAGACATCTTATAGGGACAATTAATACTTGTCAATTGCGCATGGGTCCGCACATAAAATGGTTTGTTGGGGAACAGCGGCGCAAGAAAATAACACAAGAGATTTATGCGCACGCCAGGCGCAATGTGGTAGTATGAATTGACCCTTGGCTGACCTTGTGCACATATTTCCACATCCGTTTTCGGTGTGCCAAGAAATTTCAAAACCTCCCTGGTTAAAAAGAAAAAGAAAAAATCTATATGTGCGTAGCGGTTTTTCACGCAAACCAAGCGGACCGAAGGGAATTCCCTGGTCATCTCAAGTTGAACACCCTTTCATTGGTATTTTGCGCATCTAGCGGAACGTCATTACCGACTTTAGACAGCGAACTTTTTCACTGCATAGACAATTGCATTCCAGTACTGATCGATGTAACGTACACCATCGGCATTGTACTTGGCCTTCAGGCGCCTTATGTGAATCTCCAATCTAGCTGGGGGATCCTCACCGTTATAGGCGGCATCGGCTGCTGATTCCATGACGACCTGCTCGTCTTTCATCTTGCGAATGAAGTGCCAGAGGGTTGGATGCGCCCTTCCGCTCTTTTTGTTCCATTTATTGTGAAACCCCGGAAAAAAAAGGAAGAATATGAATTTTGTCTGTCCAGGTACATGGACTCAGGTTTCCTTCTCTTATCGTTCTCCTTTACAAGTTAAAAGACAACGTTTTACAATAATAATGCACGTATCTTCCATGTGATTATTTGTGCGTGTGTCGCTGTCTCGATTGAAGACGTTCCACAATGCTGGTGGGAAGTTTCCATCCGGATAGTTTCTTTCTACGTCGTCTAGGAAGTCTTGCAGAGCTGGAAAGCGGTTGATGAGGCGCCTGGTTGAATTTCTCTCGACCAACATCCGAATGTTCTGGGGGACAAGTGCCAGTGGTATGGGTCCTAATGCCATAACTTTCCGGCTACTCATCTTTAATCTCTCCATCCGACGGTACTGAACAGCCATCCAAGATTCTGTATTCTACGCCAAAGACCCTGGCATAAGTGGAAATAACATGCTTATAACTGTGCAATGCGAAATTCCGTTTCAAAGGCGAGAAGTAGACCGTTCTCGAAATCAGTAATAACCAACTGCGGGGCTAGACGGTGGTGTACCACCTCGCATACTTTCCGTCTTACGTGCTGGGAAGCAGTTGTCTGTTCTTGCCAATTGTCTTCCCCATTACAAAGCATCAAACCAATGGAAGCACCCAACCAATGGTACATTCCGTGAATGGTCACAAGTTGCGTGTACGGCTGTGGACAACTCTTAAATGTCCCATCTAAATAGATAGTGCGACATATCTGCAGCTTACGGCAATTACCATCGGTCGCATGAATCAGAATTCCCCACTTGTTGTCAATATGGCTCAAGAATCGTTCGCTGTTCAACGTCCTTCTCCATTCCTATTTCATGAAGACTTCATCGATATCATGTGGAACTGGTGGTACCATCTCTGACCTAATACGGAACAGCGACGTCCGTACTGCCTCGAATTCTGGAATTGCTCCTGGATCTTGAATGGTCATGATTGTCAACTTTTCATCATAAATGCGCTTGTTTGGCTTGGAAGGGTCATTCCTTACTACTTCTTATTAGGTCTTCTTCAGGATGATGTTGGCGTTCGGATTCCTAAAAAGATAAGTCCCTTTGTTGAAATGTCCAATTTAAAGGGGCAGTGATCGATTCAGTGGAGTTTGTTTACTGAACTATAGGGAGCTAGCGGTGGGTTGGTGAACAGAGGGCAATGCACGTGAACCAGATCAGGGTTGGAACAGCAAAATACCAGTCTAACACCTCGTTGCAATCATCCCTGGATGTGTGGCTCCCTACGCTGATAATTTCAGTGCACTTGATTGTGGAGGACTACAGTGCTCCTTTAACTTAAAGGCGGTATTACAGAGTTTCTCGCCCATTTAATATTCAAACAGGAGATTACAATTACGCCTAAATAAATCACTTACAAGTAATATTTCAATTTCAGGATTGGGTGTCTCTAAATCGAATGAGTTGGTTTGCAGTACCGTTCGATATGGGGCCCTCCAGCATCGCCTGTATCTTTTCCGTGGCATTCTTGTTACGATGGTAATGGAAATCATTGAAAATTATAACTTTAGAGCCCTTCCTCCGCCCTCTTGTCACGCACGCCATGCTAAAAAATGACTACCTGCACAGAAAATCGCGTGATGCTGGGTCAGTGTGATTTGCAGAATCGGATTTCCACGTAGGCTGTATTTGATGTTTCCGCGTAATATTGATGTTACATATAGACGGGTTACTAACAATAACATACATGCACACGCATTTAAAATGGGATTTCGGACTTTTGGACCTTCGGAGTTGTGGACCCTTTTTCATTACTTTCGGACTTATGGTCTTTCGAACTTATGAACCTTCGGAACTGTGGACCTTCGGCATTATGGGTCGTTTTCAAAGAAGATTTTTTCCTTTGTGGTCTTGTGGGCCTTCGGACCTGTGGACCTTCGGACTTATGGACAGTCGCCAATTGAACATTACTTTTTCAACCCTTGACGTTTCTATTTAGCACAAATCGCTCTTCTCTACTAACTTATCTATACAAGTAGGTCTTCGTTTGGGGTATTCAGAAAAAGAAAGTAAGATGTCATCACCCTCCCTGGATTCAGAGTAAAGTGGGGCAAATTGTGAAAATTGCTGCTAATTTCAGCGAAAAAACGCGTCATCTCATAAACTGCCACCTTGAAGCATAAAAATTGATCATTTGTACTTTTCGATTTGGATTTATCTCAAGACATACCCCAAAGATTGTTCCACTTCTACTATTGTTTGCTGACAAATTTTGGTGCCATGACAGTCAATATCGTTAGTGCATAATAGAATCCTTTTTTCCCCTGACATTCTCTTGAATATATACTCTAGAACATTTCTAACTTCTACACAGGCTACTCCGCATGAAAGCCGAATTCGATTGAGAAAATCAACTAAACCCCTTTAACACGAAAGTATTTAAGACAAAAAACTAAATAAAAGAACAATAAACAAGGCTGGCGCCGTTGAAAGTCACGTGGTCATTGTTTTACTGACGTTAATGAAACGGCCAAGGCCATTGTGCTCACCTGTTGACATGGTTGAGATATATACAACACTATTGTCAGCTTGTAATGGGCTTATATGTTAGTACTGCACACTAACCGATGGCACCAGCATATAAGAATCTATAAGTTATAGTACATGGGACCGATACCATATAAACTTGTCCCTAATCGTTCTACACATCAAAGCAAACGTAGGCATCGGAGTGTAGAAAGGCTACAAACGAGCCTAGATCAAGATACCGTAAGCTAGCGCCGATTCTCATGTTATTAGTTCAATTAGTTTCGTACAAGTTGATAGGGCCACTTTACGACCTATTGTTTATACCTTGGACACAATCAATTTCGGCGAAACACAACACGGCGACTGTTAAGGCATAACACTACCAAATTAGCCTATCACTTTCGGGATTAACAGCATTTTGGCGAAATTGTTTGCAAAACACACGGAAACGTCCAAAATAGCCCCAAATTTGGCCTTTTAAAATCAATGCCAACAAAACTGCTCAAAGTCTGTCAACGGCCACAATGTGAGACAAAACTATGTGTATCAAAGAACAAATAAAGCCTAACCTGGTAATAAATGATGCAACAATAAGCCCGTAAAAGCAGATCGCAGGTCGTTGACAGCTGGATTTCTGCACAAAAAATAGTAGCACTCAGTAGACCACGTGACTAATACACACTCAACAGAAAACGAAACTGTGCACCATGTAAGTTTGTGTATTTGCTGAAGAATCGGTCAAAACCTTCGATATATATTGTAGTCCAATATTTAAAACAATATTTCAGTGACAACCTTTAACCCTTTTTTTTCTTCAACTCTGATGAGGTATCAAAATTCATGTAATATTAGTCCAAAAAGAAAATCAAATGGAAACGTTATTTTATGTAAATGATCTTTCTTCCTTTGGCCTGTTGCCTTGGCTCGAAAAAATTGAATTTGAATGGCAGTTTTGCCATCACACATTGTCATTTTGATTAAATTTAATTGATCAATATGTCTGATAACACAAGTCACGCACTAAATGTACTGTTTTACACTCAGCAAATGCAACTTTGATCGGGAACCGTTTTAAACCGGAGAATGGAAATTGCGACAGTTTAAAGAGGAACACGCATTTATTACACATATTCGGATTCCTATATCAACAAAATTTGTTCAGCAAACAGCGGCGAGAACACCGGTGTAAAAGTAATGGACGTCCTAGGAATGCAGGACCCCATACAATAGCAGTGTATTGTCAACGAATGTGGTTAATGGTTTGGTTAGGGTTAGCTACATAATCTTCAACAAAGGAACTCGGCGACTCTATTCACTTTCACAAAAGGACCGGACTTCATTAGATTCCGGGGGGGGGGGACTTTTTCTTTTACACCGGTCTGATCTACGGAGATGTATATATCGATATGGAACAATCAATTTGATTGATGATGGCATTATAGCCCACAAAACATTTAGAAGCAAACATATTATTTTTAGGAGGTAGCCAGTCGAAAATGTCGAAAGGTTCTTTGCTCGAATCCTTAGCAGCAAGGTGAGTATTGAATAGGCCAGACAATAAGTTTAATTACAATGGAGTCATGGAGGGATCTGATCAAAAAGGGGGTAAAATCACCCAAAGAGCAATAAAACACGAAGTCAAAAGAATAACAAATAATCCACCACAACTACCGAAAGTATGCTGAATATATACACTGTTGGGCAAAATGGTTGTCACCCCTATAGAAAATTGTGAGTTTCAGGTTTATATCCATATTTCTCCACAATCATGGTCAGGTTTCTTTCATTCTTGGATTGAAATTGACATGAGTGACCTAATTCAATTTCGTCACAGGGTATGGCAGTCGTGTGATGTAATAAGACACTGTAAAAGGAGTGTTTCTGCTGACCATGTCCTTTCGGTCCTATGCCTAGTCCACAGCCGACTAGGTGTTCGTGCATTCTCCTGGTTAACCAACGCAATCCTATTGGATTTTCTTGACCAGCCAATGCAGAACTTGTCATGCCCGGCCCATACAGCCAAATTCAGCGAGGTGAGGCCATTGGAAGGTGGCCCAGCGGGCAAGGTCCTGGCGCCATCACCGAAGTGATGGGACTTTCGAAAAGGACGGTGCAAAGGTGGATTTCGAAGTGGCGACAGGACGGTAATGTTAACGTTGGGAGATCTACTGGTCGTCCTCGCATCTCTAATGAAAGAGACGACCGTCATCTCTTGCGTCGTTGCCGTGCAGATCGTAAGAAAACAACGACACAGCTGCACAATGACTGGCACAACCTGGATAATGTTGACGTTAGTCGAACAACGGTAAACCGTAGGCTGATTGCTGCCGGGTATCATGCAAGAAGTCAGGTAGTCTGTCCAAAATTGACAGATGCGGCAAAACGTCGACGGCTTCTGTGGGCGAGAGCGCATGCTGACGTGCCGGACGAAATGTGGCGCCACATCGTCTTTGGTGACGAGTCCCGTTTCTTGCTGTTCCGTGTTGATGGCAGGGTCAGAGTTCGTCCATTACCAGGCGAGCAGCTTCGGGAAGACTGTGTAGGCCTGCGTGTTCCATTTGGAGGTGGTTCAGTCCATATCTGGGGCGCCATTCATTATCATGGAAAAACTGCAGTCCGGGTCCTAGAGCAAAATGTAAACGATCTCCTCTACTTGGAGATCCTCCGAGATCACGTCCTGCCAGAAGCAAGGGCCCACTTCGGCAACAACTGGACACTAGCAGACGACAACGCCAGACCCCACAGTGCAGCAATAGTGAACAATTTCTTGCACGAACAAGACGTCAATCGTCTGGACTGGCCTCCTTACAGCCCGGATATGAACCCCATAGAGCACCTGTGGGACCATATCGGCAGAGAACTCGAAAATTTGGACCCTCAGCCTCAGAACCTTGCCGACTTTGGTGATGCAATTGTCCGTATTTGGGGCGAAATGTCCCGACGAATTGCAGCGCTCATTGCAGCCCGTGGGGGCAATACGCGATATAAGGTATGCAAGCAGGGCGAAATTACCCAATTGTGCAATTCCTATCAATTTGGACAATCAAATCTGGTCAGATGGAGAGAATAGAGTGAAACAATGACAAAGATGTTTTCCATAGTTTAGGTCCCTCCGTAGATAAAATGTCAATTAATAAGCAATTGATGGCAAACATGTGCTAGTTTGTGGTCCAAAAACACCCGCTAATACCATGTGTGTACAACTGCAAAGTTTCCAGTTGTACATGTTTACCATATCAAAATAAATTAAACATGGATATGAAATCATATCTGCCATCGCAGGGGTGACAACCATTTTTCCCAACAGTGTATAATCCGCGTTGTCTTCAATCTTATCATGTTGCGTGAATGACATCAACTCGTTTTGAATATTGCACTAATCGTTCCGGTGAAAATGCACATTGTTTATCTGTAGATTTAAGGCAGCTTGGATGTATATTTTTGGGGCAATGATTTGGGTTTTATTTCGAGCTATTGTACAGAGAGAGCACAACGTGACCTCCATGACTTCAAATGGTGGTTTTCTTTGGAATATAAGCCTGCATCGTGATTCATGCCGGTGTGAAAGCGGATAAAGTCCCCCTGGTAGCAAGGTCCGGAGGACCTTGTTCCCTAGCGAGTGGGGTCCTCCTGACCCCTGGGGATAATAGTCTTTACCAGACATCTACCCCTGGTCCTATATAGGGACATGCGGACTTTAGCCACTAGGGACATTGATCGCTTTTACAGCAGTAACAACGCATAAAGTCCCACGCATAGAATGTCCATTCCTTATATAAATAGTCGCGTAATGTGACATGGTCTTTAATTTTAGGAATAGGTAGGCTAAAAATCGGGTTATTTTCCGTCGGCTCTCATGGCGCAGTGGAACAGTGCCTGGTTCATGGCTGAGAGTCTTGTGGATCGAATGCGCCGTGGCGATTTTCTTTTTTAATTAATGTAATATAATACAATGGTTAGTATCTCAATACAATGATTGACTCTCTTTTTTTCAATTTCGTCATCTTAATAACAATTTTTATTGCGTAAGTACTATCAAAAGTGGCTATGAAATGCTCAGCCTAGCCAATGCTCTGCCATTCGAAATGGAGAGGACACGCGCAACACGGTCGAGAAACATCAGTTCTCCAGCGGAGGTTTTTCGTTATTTGTCGTTTTCAAAATACCCCGCTGAAGCAAATGCAAACCAGAAGCGAGTTCTTCGGCGTGTTGCCGCTAAAAACTACAAGGTAGGCATTTTACTTTATAGTGCATGTGATTGAGTTATCCAGGTTCTCCTTTTTAATGAATTAGATTTGGAAAAAATCGGAATATCAGCCAACAGAGTGGTTAAAATCTTCTGAGTTCAATCGTCCGGACCTTTAACTCTAGGAATAGGAGTCCTTTGGACCTTGATACCTAGGATTTAATGTCCCCGGATATTAAACACGGGATTCAATGTCCATCGGACTCTCGTAGCTAGGAATAGAAGTTCATTGGACACTTATCTCTAGTTATGAATGTGTCCGGACTGTGAACGCGGTTACTAATGTCCAATGGACTGTCCAACCTAAGGATAGGTGTCTCATGAGACATTAGTTGCTAGGTGTGGTAGTCTATGGGACAGTAATACCTAGGAATGGTGGTCTCTAAGACGTACACTTAACATTATTTCCAATATATCACATTATAATTGAGGGCCGTCTATATTATAATTAGAGTAAGTAGTGACGACTTCATGGAGTAAAACATGCTCAGTTACATGTGTCTGTTCATTGACGAATCGGATACCGTATATTATCTAGTCTTCCTATTTCAGCGTGACAAAGGAATACTCTGGTATCGGGTTGTTTCGAGGATCGGCGAACCAGTTGAAGACAATGCCTCGGGGAGAGATGATGCTGGGGATGCGGAGACTCACGATTATCAAGTAACTAGGCGAGCCAGTCCTCCCAGACGGCGTGATGTAAATCATTATCGAAATAAATCACTCAGTCAAATTGAAAATATGTTATTTTGTTCACTTCTTCTTTCTATATCACCCACAGAAAAAAGGGACTTTAACTTCTAAGGAATCAGTGTCCACATTGGACTTTAGTCCCTGTTCAGTGGACAATAAGTTGATTTTAAAGAAGAAAATTTGTCCAACTATGGCCAGGATAATTGCCTACCTTTACATGAAGCAGAAAATGCGAATTAGATGGGGAAATAACAATTCCAATTATTTCAATGTTTCAAACGGTGTTAAACAAGGAGGTATATTGTCACCTTTCCTTTTCTCAATATATCTGGACGAATTACTAATGAGGTCTATAGGTTCAGGTTTTGGATGTTATGTTGGCACCACTTTCGTGGGAGCTTTTGCTTATGCAGACGATATCATTTTATTATGTCCCACGAAATTCTCGCTGAACACACAATTACAAGTTGCTATATTATACTCAAATGATTATTGCATCAAATTCAATCCCGCGAAATGTCTGTTGTTATATTTCTGTCTGGAACCAGGTGGTGGAAATCTTATACCAATAGTTATCACTTTTCAGGGTATTCCTGTAACTGCTGAAGCTACTGCTCTCCATTTAGGAAACTTTATTGGACTGAGGGTAAATAATCAAGACATACATAAAACAGCATCAGATTTCAATAGGCGGGTAAATGTCCTCATATCAAAGTTTTATTTTTGCAATTTTGAAACGAAAATCAAACTTTTTTACTCATATTGCATGTCACTCTATGGTACAGTCCTGTGGGATTTAAATAATAAAGTAGTAGGCGTATTATACACAGCATGGAGAAAAGCGGTGTGGAAATTATGTAGACTTCACCCTCGGACCCATTGTGCCCTTTTGCCACTAATATTAGATACCTGTTCAATAAAAACATTGTTACAAAACAGATTTTTAAACTTTTATCGTAAGACTGTAAACAATTCCAATATCTATGTTAATCTTGCGAGTACGCTTTCTTTGAATGGCAGTGGCTCCTATGTATCAAATACTCTCTCACACTTGGCTAGTGAGTTAGATATACCCAGGAACCACGTTCCTCTAACTTTCAAGGTACCTTTAAAGGCTGAGTTTTATAGACTGCAGTAAACTGCTGCTGTTATCAGAGATTTTTTAATGTATAGAGACTAACTTTCGGGGATAGATATCGATAATATGAATGTAATTCTTGGGGTACTCTGTGCCGGGTAGCCCTGTGTAAATGTCTATGCCTTATATGTAGGGATTGGGAGGGTCTTTCATTTCTTTGTCATCACTTGTTGTACTTTTGTTGCACTTGCACTTTTGCACATTGTAATGTAATTTAATTTACATGAACAAAGATGATTATATCTATATCATAATACTATAAGGCGGCTCGATAAAGTGGGGGTAGTGTTTCGTCTAGAAATTTTGCACGTTTGCAGGTGATATGTTATCCTGATGCAACGTTATGTTTATTTTCGGAAATTTACTTCAGCGGAGCAGTAATGAGGGATTTTTAATCGGACATTGTCAATTCTCCTTACCACTCACAGAAGGCAAGTCATAGCTGTTTAGTTATGCAGGGGCTTAATCAATTACCTGCACTCCATGTGGGGTGGCTAACATTACCTGTTGAACAGCTGGCTGTAGGGCGGCTGTTATAAAACGCGGATTCCGCGGAAATCCTCGGAAAAATCACAAAGCCGCCAGTAAAAATACGCGCATAATATTGAATGATAATTATATTATACAAATAACAACATAAATCATAAATCGGAGGCAAGAACTACCAGTTATCTGCACATTTCATCGGTCAGATTTTAATCCTCTGGAGCGCCATTCATGCCATTCCGATCGACTCTTCCCTCTATTTTTCTTGGTGTTGATAAACTTTGCATGTTATCTTCGACACCACCGTGGTTCTTTCCCTAAGGCTGGGTTCACATAGAACTATACGGTATTCGGTATACTCTATTCGATATACGCTATTCGGTATTCGCTATACGCTATACGGGCACGGCGACACATAGGGTAGCATGCGTGCGGTATTCGGTCTTTTGGCGCCGATCAGATGGACAGTTCAGACGAAGAAGATTTGGCTCTTCTCCTCTTAGCCGAGGATGAAGCTGACCAGGCACAAAGACCAAAGAAAGAAAGGCAGAATGGGTGCGGCAGCACTCTAAGATGAGACCTCTGTTGGGGGAGTACCACAGGACATTTAAAAACCTCATGGATCATCCAGATGTTAATTAAAAGAATCATTTAGTTGATCAGTAATAAAAGATGTAATGAAGGCCTGTACTTAGAAATTGCAATAAAATGAGTAAAAATGAGTACTGTTGTTTCTAACTTATCCTATAGTATGCAATAAATCGTTTAATAATTGTGATAGATAACATTAAAATGCACTGGTCAATTCTGAACAGGGTGGTATACGCTTCACGAAAATCGAACGCGCACAATTCCCACTATACTATACTATACGCAGGTATACGACCTTTTCGAATAGTGCCCTCTTATGTGACCCGGTATTGTGAAATTTCCTTGTTCGATTTCAGGTACCCGCGTGCCCTGGCAAAACGTGCACCGAATACCCGAATAGTATAGTTCGATGTGAACCCAGCCTAACGGAACACATTGCGGGGCTGCTTTCAAGTGTGATTGATGCCCGGATTGATGTACGTTACGGTATATGCCTCCTTCAAATATAAGTCGATGACGAACTGAATTCTGGCCTACGAATTTTTTTAGGACAATCTCCTTGCAGCTCGAACCTAACCAACCATATGCGACTGCACATTGGAGTCTATTTTAAGCAATCACAAAAACTTACTTCGCGGCCCGTCTAGAGTATAAGTTTACTTCAAACTACAAGGTGCGTGTGATTTACGGCGCATACAGCGCACCATATAACGGGGATTCCCAAAGACCTTGTCACCAGGAGTACTTCATGCGCACAACAATGCACACTACTAATATGAAAAACTCTCACCTGTGGTTCAGGTAGCCACCCTGTAGCCAAGTTAGATTTTTCCGCGGATTTCCGCGGAATCCGCGTTTTATAACAGCCGGCTGTAGGGGGATGATTGGAACAGCCTGTACCTGTTGACCTGCTGAACTAAGGTTAATGTTATTTTCAATCCACGATTGCAGTTCACCTGATGTTCGAGATTTCGCGGGGAAAGAAATTGTAAACAAACATATGTGTGCAGTTCAAATGTAAACAAAAATGTATTTTTGGTACTCTCGGTTGCTGGACTTGGGTTTTCCCGCAGTAAGGAGCTGGGGTCAAATTGGTGGTCGATTGCTTATGGGTGCTGTGTTAGCCAGAGCTAGCCCTTGATTATGAAGGGATTTTTAAAATGAAGGTTACCATGGTCTGTTTATGTGCTCACCACAGCTTTCAATACTTGATCTGAAGAGGCGCGCTGAACCTGAAATGGCCTTATCAAGGAGCTGCTCACGGTGCTGGACGTCTAGCTTGCCTGTCGAGTAAGTGCCTTGCCCGAGACCTGGCTACATGTAGGAGGAGCACGCATTTTAAAGTTATAGTAGTGATAGTGCAATTGGTTCGAGCCATTTGGAGGCCGACATGTGAAGGCCTATCTGGGTACTCCTTCTTCTCCGTATAAAAAGGCGCATATTGCTGAATAAGGAACGAGGCATTGCCTCATCATCTCTATCGGACCAACTGATATACTTTTATATGCACGCATACAACACGCCACAGCTAGGTCCGAGTCTGTGGACAAATGGTTGGTTTAATTTGTCTCTTCGATATGGCTTCTTTGATATTGCATTAGATTTTCATTGCAATTCAATCTATTCAAGGTAGAGCCCATTTGAACCTGCCTGCGCCACGGGTACAATGCTAGTATATATATATATATATAACAACTAGAGGTCAATGTCCGACGGACTTTCATACCTAGTACTTGGAGACCCCCGGACTTTCACTCTAGCTGTTAGTATCCGGGGACAATTTCAACTGGGGACATCTTCCACTGGGACACCGGCATTGTGAACCTGTTGAAAACTATGACTTTGTCCATTTGATAACAATTCTCACCGCCTTGCACCACTGGAACTTGACGCAAGGACCCAACGCGCCGCGTAGCGACAAAATAGCGAAGCTGGCGAAACATTTATAACGGGTCACCGTGATCTCATTATGGACTTATAGCGCGATTATGTTATGGGGTTGGAACTATTTTGCTGTATATTGTCAAGAGGAAAGGAAAGTATGCGACCTATTTATGTAAAGTGATAATTAGAAGGTATATACTAATATAGTTCAGGAAATGTTAATACATGTAAATAATCATTCCTTATCGTCTTTTGAGAGCATTTTTAATTGTAAAAAGTATATGCCTACGTCACAGAGTCTCTGCAATGGTCATTTTTATCATAGTAGTCTCGCGCAGCCAGACCTTCTTCTCTTTAGTCTGACGCAAGCCAGACGTTCTTTGTATTAGACGTTTTCCACCACAATATATCTGGGCCGAAGAAACACTGCGCACGATTACCTCGAGCTGGAGCTAAGAATAGATTATGCTAATGAGCATACTTCCTCATTGAGTTTTCTCAGAATGGTGCATATCGCGCAAAGCTACTGAGTCTAGTACCATTAGGCCCCGCGAGGTGGCGCTGAGGCGGCTGCTGTAATCTAGAGAATGGTTGAGTCACTCTAAAAGCTACTTGGTCATAACAAATGACGGACCTAACCAAAATTGGTTACATTTTTGCATTGCTGCAATGAAAGACCTAATACTGAAACCACATGTCTGTTGACTGTGCTTTAAGAGAGACTGGTATCGTGCGTAATCTCTCTTAAAGCACAGTCAACTGTGAACATAATAGCAACACTCAAAATATGTACATCAAGCAATCTGATTCAGTGGAGGGACTACTGGGGACGGGTTTTGGCGACGTATTCCCTCTAAAAAATACCGCCATATTTAAAACGCACACGGTGATTGTGATGAGGTCGCGCAGCTGGCAGAGCGAATGGCCCAAAAAGTTTTCCTTAAAATGGTGTTACATTTCGTTTTGTGCGTTGTTTTCTGTTTATATTGAGATAAGATATTTACCGCATATATCATGTAGCTCAGTAAGTTGATAAATAATGTGTGCAGCTGATATTAAAGTTTGAATAGTCTTTTCGAAAAAGTTTTTCGAATCGAGCTCAAAAGATATAGTTTTTGGCGCCAATGACGTCACCAATGGCGGATTTGCACTGAAGTTCAAGCCGAGTCGATTATTAAGAGAATCGACTCAAAGTTCCGAGTGGACATGGTCACACAAACATATAGAATGAATCGTTTTCATCAAATTTTCATTAAATCATTTTTTTTCAAATACTCGGTGTCTTTTTCTGGCGAGTATAGTGGTTGTAGCTGCAATCCATGAATTTGACATGTTCAAATCATTTACAAGTAAAACTGATGGGGTATGCAATGAGTTTAAGGATTCGTACTTCTAAAACCGTGGAACTCCATAGGTCATGTGTACGGATTAAGGAATTTAAAGGTACGTCAAGGAGATTGAACGATCTGATTCAAATATCATCAACCTGATCATGTTTTGGCCTACTTACGTTTGATATCCCGATGGGCTATGTGCTTCTCATGGAGGAACTTAACGCCACAGAGTATCTGATGCGTGTAGTTTCTTAGGTTATCTTTAGGAAGAGGGTTTCCTTTTATCTTCCCCGCCAAAGATCCCTATCAAACAATCAATCAATCGTTAAGTTTATGGTAGTTGCTGAATTCATCCGCAACGTGTTTTGACATTTAGAAGATCATTATTTAGTAAAACACATCACACCAGGCTGACTATTGCGTTCAAATAAATGAGCTACCCAGACTCGTATGTCGGTTCGGGAATGTGGCACTGTTCAAAACGGACCAGAGACTGTCGACTATATATTGGGCACGCAACTAATTCCATTGTTTGCAATAATTGGATCTTACCCCGGTCATATATTCCATTCCAATGTAAAACTTGCCGGAATCCACATCAATATGCTCAAAGAAATATCGAATGATATTCGGATGGTTGAATCGACTGAGCTCCCGCATTATTTTCACCTCAACCAAAAAGGCTTCATCTTCCTGCAAAATGAAATTTGTTTATAATAATTAACTAACGATTTCTATCGCAGAAACATGCGACCATGACCACATATATGACAAAATTAAATTTCGTGAGCTCTCAGTTGCCATCATAAGTCAACCATTCCATCCGGGAACTACTTGATTAGCAATTAAGATTTGCTGCACCGTATACCCTGGTAGTACTCTTACAGGCGCAGCGGGTGGCAGAGCGTCGGTCTTATGATCAAGAGGTTGTGGGTTTGATTCCCGGCTGAGTCGCTACATAGAAACTTCCTACTGGTCAAGTTCGATTGAGCGCTTATATAGTGGCTTCTTTTTGAAACCCATAAGATTGCAAATGTAAACAATTTCATAATAGACATACAGTTCGCTAAATCCTTTTCCAATTTAAAATTATCAACTCTATAAATACGACAGTGGTGTGTAGTCAGCACTCCAGTAAAATGTTCAACTCACGACATATCGCGCAATGTTGTTCAAACGTGGTCAATGTGACATCGTGATGCAAAGGCTTTGTTCAATTCTGATATGAACGATGGTGCAAGGCTCGCCTGTGTTTCTTCCATTATTGTTTACATGAGTAAAAGCTCCAGCCTCGCCCCAAGACATTGCGCCTCCGCCAATTCCTGATGCAAGGTTGGATTGTAGCTACGTTTGACCGGAGCGATGGTCGACCACCCAAATATCGCGAGATCTCGCAGGGAGGCGCGTGGTTTTACCAGGCTGGAAAAGCTAATTTCGCCCCGGGAACTTGGTTGATTTTGTAAAATCATGTAAATATCTAATTTAATATACATGAATTTCTGCTTTTCTGGTTTATAAACTAAATATAAAAAATTCAAATCTATTGATGAAACATTGGGATCGAACCGAAAACCAGGGCCAATGTAGTGAAAACTGAGGTCAGTTGTTGTCGCAGTCAAAATACATTTAACTCCCTCTGGTGGACTACGATTGTCCCCATTGTATGGTACATGGATCGACTACGGGACACTTAACAGGAAAAAATTCAACTGAGTGCAAAACGTGCTTAACACAACAGATGATTATTTGTTTGATGCATTTGCATAAGAAATTGGGACAGTGTTTCTCCCATACCTAGATATATCTGTCAGGTGTGGGGAAATAAAGGTTTTAGTGTAGCAATAAGTTCCTACGGGGCTAAACAGGACAGTATGGGACAATACGGAGCAGGCTATAATATAACTGTTATTTTAACGGTAATGCGAGCTGCTAAACAATTTGTTATGAGACATGTATATGCCTCTTAGCGTGCTTTTATTTTCATGACTGACACTGCAAAGCCGCAATTAATCATAAAAAAGGATATTTTAACCTATCATGATCTCCATGAGTAGGGCAATACGGGATGCCTCCATCCCCTCCCCCCAAAAAAATATTTTTTGGTCAGAACACGAGGTATGAAGCCCTCAATTTTCAAATGAAATTAATGGAAAGTCACCCAACAGTTAAACAACTTGTAGAAGGCAGGTTCCTTGCACAGTCCACCCTTTACACGACCTACTAAGGTTGTCCCCGAGGATACCCCAAAGATTCCACCCAAGAGCTTTTTCCATACTTCTGGTTGTCTGCTTAACCCCTAAGAGGTTTTATTTTACCCTTCCTTGCATAATTAATCGGAAAAATAAATAAGTGTCATGAGAGTTGGTTCCGCGGATAGTTATGTGTATTTGTTATATAGGATACAATATGGAGATATTATCATTATTGACTAAAAATTATTCCAGGGTGAAAATATAACTAATACCGATCTATCACCACTTCTTTTCAAATCTCGAAAATAGTGAGAAATCTTCGTCACATGCCACCATACTCGTATGAAGCTAACTACATGGCCCCAGTAAACAATCTAGGGTTTAAAAACCATAATCAGCCTACCCTACCAAATCGAAGTAACAGTTACAGTTTTAGCAGGTTATCTATCAATCTGTCATAATAGCATTATGCTATAAACGCTCGGTCTCGCAAGGTTTCGGACACCCATCGATTTTCCTATCATGCTAAAATCGCCTCGAAAATGTTTGCATGTTTAAAGGCCATATATCAAGGTTTTTTGCCATTTTCTGCTGTAAGACGATTTCAAAAGTGTACCTAACACTTTATACAATACAGAAAACCAAATGCAATTAGCTCCATCCATTTTGAAGATATAGCCAATTATGTGTTTGACAACTTGATTACCTAATCAGGCTAGCAACTGGCTTATTAGAGCCAGGCGGCGGGTTCAGCAAAAGTTGTGATGTAGATCAGGTTATCTGTACATGTCATGCAATCATAAAAGCAGGAGGGCCTTAATTAATTATGCACACCTGGAAGTAATGTGTTTCATTCACTATGGTGTATTGTGTGGCTCCGAATTGTGTCAAGGATAGCACAAAGAACAATCGAATGACGGATGGGACCCATTTTTATAGCATGTTAGATGTAGCATAATTTGATGATTAGAACGTTTGATTGACCATTATCCCAGACACCAAATAGGCATCTACTTAAATCGAATGAGCAAAACGCTTTCAAACGCATAACAATAAATCGAATGAACTGTTTGATTTTTTCGAATGAATCAAAACGTGATCAAATCGACGTTACATAGAATCAAATCAAATCGCATTCGATTGTAACGATCGAATGCAGCTGGTGGAATCGAACGAATGCCAGAACAGCTAATCCCGCAATTCATTCGATTCATAATGTGCGACATTCGTTCGATTCGCCAAGGGTCATGTGCCATCTTGTGACGTCACTGCATCAGCCGCCTGGACGCGCGGAGATTGTTGATTACTTTCGATTCGCAGTATTTTAACCAGTCTTGCAAACTATCAATACTATTAATAAGGCTTCCAGAAACGAGTAAAAGTAGCGATAAAATGCATAGTTTCAAGATCATGGAGGCTGCCATCTTGTATATCACGTGACTATAAAAACTGCGCTGCCTGGATTGAGTCACGTGCCAGCATTAACCAATCGGAATCGAATAGAATTTACTGTGAAAATCGAATGAATGAGTGTACGAATCGAATGAACGCGCGGAGAAAAATCGAATGCATGTGTGCAAAATCGAATAAAAGTGTAGGAAAATCGAATGAAAGTATGAAAAAATCGAATAGACCTGTTCAGAAATCGAATGAACAGTTTAGAAAATCGAATGAAACCTGTTCAGAAATCGAATGAATGTGCGCAAGGATCGAATGAAGGTATGCAAAAATATCGAATGGACGTGTTCAAAATCGAATGAATGTGTGTCACTATCGAATGAATGTGCGCAATAAAGACGAGCGGCATGTTCGGTTAATTAACGAATGTCGTGGTTGACTTTATAGGATTAAAAATGTTACTTCGATTTCATCGAATGAATATGTCAGTGATCAAATGAATCTAGCTGCATTGAATTGAATGAATGTCCATGAAATAATCGAATTGTGTCTAATGAATCGAACAAATGTAATGAATTTCATGAGAAATCGAATGAATGTTGTGACAAATCGAACGAATGTTGTAAATAATCGAACGAATGCTGTGAAAAATCAAATTTTGCTACAAAAAACGTGCCATACATTTTCATGAATTTCCAAAGCCAGTTGAACGAGAGAGCTAACGTTGCACGGCATTATATCGTCACGTCAAGATGATTGTGCATAATACCGTCACTTTTAAATAGTAGTTCAGCGTCATGACATAACTGGCGATACAACACTGACGAGGCGAAACAATATTGTGCAACATTAGTCTGTTCAAAAATCATACATGTTATGCATCTGCAACCGTCTATCAATGTCTTCTTTGCTATATCGGCAGGTCTGCCATGCAAATTGATTAACCACAAATTCTAATCACTTTCGTCCGAATGATCACTCTCATTATGATCTAGTGATATTAATGGCTCGAACATGTACGGCTCAACGTTTAAATATCCTTCTGTATCGACCAAAACATCCTCAAATTCACTGCTCTCACTCTCTGAACTGTATGCGGAAGCCATCTTGCTTTGTTCTGACTGACCTGATCTACGTCATCAAAAAATCCCTAGCGGCCACATGTGGAACTAATCTAAAGTTGTGTGTGGTGGGAAATTCAAATAGTTTAAAATTGAAAATTGAAATAACTAAATAATGACTTTATTATTAGAATTTTTTTAATGTCTGGGATCTTGTTTTTTTAACCCTCAACATATTTCATGAGTATCAAGCATGTTTTCAAACCTTGATATATGGCCTTTAATGTTTGTAATATACTAGTAATAGATGAAACAAGGCCAGCCTGTTAGCAGAAAAAAAATCACGATTGAGCTGTATTATGTTCTCACCCTGGAGAATCAGCTCACTGTATAGCCGAGAATCTTATCTTGATATTTAGTTCTGGTTCTGGTTGGTTAATTCGCAGTCCTCCAGAGGGGAATTTAATTTAAGAATGGCTATATCACATTATAAAGAGAAAACAGCCAACAAGTTCGCTCCTTGGTAAATTCACTAAAATAATTCACCTGCCTGTGTCGAACTGGTAGCATGGACAGTAAGACATGCAATTATTTTGAAGTAAATAATTCGGCGAGATACTCGGTGATGCGCGCATAAAATCAAAGCACATTTGAATATGTTCGCAATATCCACAGGACCAACAGGTGGAGCATTTTTCGCTTCATGTGATGCAAATCATACTTGGAGAGCGTGATTACCAGATGGACACAATTATATTTCGTTGAAAAAATCCAACAACACAGTTTTTGAAGATTTACTGAGTAACCTTTTCCTCTCCCAGGCCAGGCCAGCTCAGCTAGCTGGAAAGCTTGCCTGATTCTCGGCCATCTGGCAAGTCTTCACATCGGTGCGCCGTTTTCGACCCATGCATTCAGTGACGGATTGATATATGTTTCTGAGATGCATGACCCTCATACCTCGACGCAAGGACCCAACGCGCCGCATAGCGGCAAAATAGCAAAGATGGCGAAAATTTTATAACGGGTCACCGTGATCTCATTATGGACTTATAGCGCGATTATGGGGTTGTAACTATTTTGCTCTCTAGTGTCACGAGGAAAGAAAAGCACGCGACTTAACGCCGACCTATTTGTGTAAAGTGATAATTAGATGGTATATAGTTCAGGAAATGTTGATTAATAATCATTCCATATCTTCTTTTGAGAGCATTTTTAATTGTAAAAAATATATGCCTACGTCACAGAGTGTTTGAAATGGTCATTTTTATCACAGTAGTCTCGTGCAGCCAGAAGTTCTTTACTTATAAGTCTGGCGCATGCCAGACTTTCTTTGTACGAGACGTTTTCAAGCACGATGTATGTGGGCAGAAGCAACACTGCGCAAGATTACCTCGAGCAGGGGCTAATAATAGATTATGCTAATCAGCATACCTTCCTCATTGAGTTTTCCAAGAATGGTCCATATCGCCCGAAGCTCGGGACGGCATGGTTGTCTGTTGACTGTGCTTTAAGAGAGACTGGCACAGTCAACAGACACCCCTATACCCCCTCACACTTAGAAACCACAAACGCCCACCCCTTCCTGCTACCTTAATACCTCTGGATCATGATCAGATAATAAAAAAGCTAAGATTGTCTGTTTCTGGACATTTTATCACAAGAACATAGCACTTACACGTGAATGTATAAAGTTATTGACTGGTTTCGTTTCAGACTGTTTTCTCTCATTTTTTGGGAAAAGGCTAAACACCTTAATTTATATTCTTTTTTTAAGGAATGACCATTTTAGAGGTAACACCGGCATTAATGAAATCTGCAAAACGACATTGTATTTTTGTCATGTCAGTCTAAAATAAGCCTTAAACTAATCACAATATCTTTAAGATCTTGAATCTCCTCGGTTTGTTCCATTGTACATGTTGAATTGGATGCAGCCAGTATTTCCTTGGCCGTTTCGGCTGAACATGGCCAACATTTCTCAATCGTCTTTTTTTTCTAAGTTTCGATCTTGCCCATGGCTCGCTGTTCTCTCGACTCGGCTTGTTAAAACTAACATTGTCAGTGTATTTTTATTTCAGTTACAATTCTGCCAAAGTTACAGGGAAGCAAGGTGAACTCGTGGTCATGGTCGTTGGTCCATGCATCGCATTTATCAGTGAAAAGCTACTCATAATAAAATGTCTATGCCATAACGCGAGCCTTTTCTGAATCGTATTTAGTTCTAAACTACCTAGCTTTTCTATTGGGAGAAACAATGACCATGGCAGACGAGTTATGTGTGCAAACCTCCAAAGTTCAACTCAAAGGGTCTAGCTTGCCTCACCAAAACTGTTTTGTAAATTTGTTATTAAAAACATTGCAACGATTCAGTAGCACATTAAAGAAGAGGCTTCCAGGATGTTCATGAAGTGGAAGAAAGCTACAAGCGACTTTACTCAAAGTATGTCAATACAAAGTGAAATGTAGAGGTCAATTCTAAATACGAATGTATGTTTCTCTTTTTAACGACAGAATACACTTGCACTCACACTTAATCCTAATCGCACTATGGCTCAAAGTGATTATCTGACTTTGAACTAACCTTGGTTGTTGCATTTGGTTGGAATTTTATTTCCTTGACCGCGATCTGTTCATCGGTAATGGTTTGTTGGTACAAGTGAACTGTGCCGAAACCACCTCTACCGAGGACACAGTTATTTCTCTTTTGATAATCCAAAAAGCTTCGCTTCTCCTTTGTGTCTGTAATAAATATCATAAAAGTCATGTCAAGTTTAAAAAAATCAAAGCAGCAGCATATTTTAAAATTTCGCCATACGTCAAATATTCATGAACGGAATTCATCATTGGTCAATCAAAGCACAAATAAAAAAAAATTCAAATCATTTAAAATTCATTTCATGTTTATCAAGTGAAGTCTATGTGACACGGAAATGGACCTCCATGGTAATGCCATCAAAGGGTTTCAAAATCGATGCGTGCTGGACTGAATACCTCATGTAAGCAATCTACTCTTCAACGACAGAGGCGCGACATTTTTTTTCCGAAACGACACATCCTTGGTCCAAGCATAATTTCCATTTGGACTAATAACGATTTCTACCAAAAAGTTAACAAAGAATGTAGAGAGACTGCATAAAAAATGTGCGTAAGGCGAGATTCGATCCAGTGATCTATGGGATGCTAAACAAACTGCTCTACCCACTGCGGCAGCTGCCAACCATAGAAAATTTGTCCATACTATAGCAGTACACAGATCCTTATTCTGAGTCAATTTACGAAACGATTATACGCGCGGCATCCTCTTTATAGTAGAAGTGCTAGAGGAACTACAAATATAGTGATAACAATTGCAATGGATGTGTCGTTTGGAAAAAAAGCGCGACCGGGGCACAGCACTGGGTATTGCCTGCAATACATTATACAGTAGAACCTCTCTATTAAAGACACCCTCGGGACTAACAAGTGCTGTCCTTAATAGAGAGGTTCCCTGATTAGAGAGGTCAAATTGAATGGAAACACCAAATTTGGGACCAAAAGTAGTGTCCTTAATAGAGAGGGTGTCCTTAATAGAGAGGTGGCCACTACGGGAGGTTCTACTTTAGTTAACACGTCAAACCAGCCGACGTTTTATCCCTGCTACAGTAACCCTCCAAAAAAATTGTAAAAACAAGTTCGAAAAAACGATAAAACTAAACTTCTTCACTATTGCTGTTTGTGTTGATGAGATCGACACTCCTTAATTATAAACAAGTGAATGAAAACAAACCTACTGCCCGTAGGAGGAGTTTGTCTCTTTTTGGGATTCACCTACCGTATGCGTCCAAAATGGCATCTGCTGTTTCGTTTATTTCATCTATCATGTGGCTGTCATCAAATATATCACTAAAGTATATCAGCAACATACTTAGGCAATCGTAATCGGCGATCTCTATTGTACCACTTCTGAAAAGGAAATAAAAGTACTTGTAATGTGAAAACAGATGCAGGTATTGTCAGATGTCACCGCTATTAAAACCATGCATGCGCAGGTCACCTTATTATTTGCTCTTGGACACAACAAGAATAGGTTCACATAGTGTACACTGCCAGGAATTATGGAACTATGCAGGAGCAGAGGGTACCTGGATGAGTCATCACTCCAACTTTGGAGTTTAAAAAAATTGAAGGTATTTGTAATTCATATTTTGCGCGATAATTGCCAGGATTAATTGATGCGCTTTTTGACAACATGCAAGATCAAATGGGGGAAATGTTGACCTCGCCTCTCCAGTGTAAAAATGACTATAAAATGATGACTATTGAAATGATGGCTTTGACTGCATGTCCCTGGTTCAATTTTTGTCAAACCATACGATGTCCAAGAAAACTTAAATAGCTATTTTCTTACATTTATCTCGTGCTTTTAGCCTACCTCTTTAAGATATTCCAAAGGTCAGTGATCGTTCTAGTAGTTTTTGTCTCCGGCCCAATCACGCTAGTGAGCGCCTTATCAAAATCTAGCTTTTGATATTGGTCGTCATCAATGGAAGCACTAAGGTAGATACAAAGGGCTTCGTCCTTCTTTGTCTCTTCATCCTATACATGTAGTAGAGAGGCGAAACTAAAAAATTGGCCTGGGTCTAAGGTTTATCAAAATAATCCATGCAAGAGACAAGCATCCAGCGCAGTAGACAGGGAGGGAATGGGGCCCCACACCTGGCTAGGGTGGATGCCAAGTGGATTCAATTTGGTTGCCTTTTCTCCCTTTTACGTTCATGTAAGACTAAGTATGTACATGATATATAGGTGCCGGTTGAATAAGTCCCTGTTATACGGAAAAAGTTGGTGTCGTGGCGAAATTGAGGCTCAAGGTTGGAGGCGAAAACGAGGCTCATGGATGGCGGTCATACAATTTTAGAGCTCCGGGTTTATGAGTATTCTATGATGCAAATACGGACAACAAGTACAAGAACGTAACGTGATCGAGGTGAAGAAACTAGTTGGAGTGAAGATTTTAGTAAACCGTTGAAGCAGTTTGAGAAGTGGAAATTCCTTTTGACAAGCCAGAGAAGTTCAGAATTGAGCCCCTTCCAAGTTAGCCACGCGGTTGTGTTGCATGGCTGCAGTGAATGCACGCCGGTCCGTGCACTGCACTGGTGAACCTGTTGCACTTAGACTTTGTGCATACCAACCGATGAAGTTGGAGTGGTCTGCCGGAGAAATGAGTTCCGGGTCAGTAGCATAGTTTTCACTCTGTTTGTACAGCTTGCCGGCCGGGGTAGCACAGTTTATTTTTCACCCTAACCAACCGCACCTTATTTTGTTGGGTGGTGCTGTGCTCGTGTAGCATTTTAAGTGTCATTCTAGCATTAGTCGAGTATTCAGTTTAAGTTAAAGCCAAAAATAATTAGTTTTGAATTTAATGTTCTCATTAGCTTACCAGTTACGAGCCGTTTTAAAATTTGAAATGTTAATCTTGTTTCTCGTTGGCTCACCAGTTAAATGTTTAGCTGAACGTCTTCTTGAATCGAATAGTCGGTCTTTTTGTTCAAGGTTAAATAAAACGAAAGGTAAAACATCGAGTTATGCAAATATTGTAGACGGTAAGACAGACAAGGGTAATATTGCTGATATATTTGCTGAGAAATACAACACATTATTAACGAGTGTATCATATCGTGAGTAGGATATGACGGCCCTCCTCGATGACATCGAATCGCAAATAGTTAATTAACACCATCATGTCCCGTGTGGACATGATGATCATGTGGTCACTGTAGGTGAAATCCATAAGGCAATTGGACTACTTAACAAGGGTAAACATAGAGGTAACCATAAGATCTATACGGACCATTTAATTCATAGTAGTGACAAGTTCAAAGAATGTCTAGCGAAAGTATTCACAGCTATGTTAACCCATGCATATGTACCTCAGGGTTTAAAGAATCGACCAAATTTCCTGTTCCGAAAGATAAAAAGAAAATCGCTGAAAGACTCTGACAATAATAGAGGGATTACTCTCAGCAGTATTGTAGGAAGGTGTTAGATCACATTTTTATGTCAAAAAACGAAAATATTTTCTCATCTTGTGACTTACAATTCGGGTTTAAGAAGTAAATGTCCACTACTCAATGCACTTTTGTCATTAAGGAGACGATTTAATACTATAGAAACAAAGGGACTGGTGTTTATTCCATGTTTTTAGATGCTAGTAAGGCATTTGACAGAGTGAATTATATTAAATTATTCAAGTTATTACTGAAAAAAGGTTGTTGTCCGATCGTAGCTAGGTTCCTTGCTATCATGTATACAGACCAAAGAGTTAATGTAACATGGAACGGTCACAGAAGTAGAAATTTTGGAGTGCGAAATGGTATTAAGAAGGGGGGCGTCCTTTCTCCAATACTTTTTTGTATTTACACTGACGAATTATTATCAAGGCTAAAATATTCCGGTTACGGTTGCTATATAGGAAATCTGTTCATGGGAGTACTTGCATACGTCGATGATGTAGTCATATTGTCCCCGACTAGGCATGGGATGCGTAAGCTCTTACAGATATGTTCGGCATTCTCAGTTGAATGTCAGGTCATTTTTAATCCCACAAAAAGTCAACTTGTGTATCCCCCCCCCCATTTGTATGGGCGGATCAAGTGATTAAAATGTAATACTATGGGCCACTCATCTTGGTCACATTATTGGTGAAGATGATGACGTCAGAAACCTTGTTAATGCTGTTAATATATTATATTTGTGAGTAAATATTTTGGTTGCTCAATTTGGTCATTGCTATTCAGCAACAGAATATAAGTTATTCAAGTCTTTCGCAATGGCACAATATGGATGTGTCATCTGGAACTTTACCCCTGGAAAAATAGAAAGATTCTGCGTTGCCTGGCGGAAATGTGTAAGAAAATTATTTAACATTCCTTATATGACACACTCTAATTTGCTCCGAAATATTTGTGAAGACTTGCCCCCAAGACCTACAACATCATGTACGCTTTTTAAAATGTATTTTTAGCTCGAGCTTGTCAAATAAGCTGCTCAGTGGCGTTCGTCTGTCCGTCCGTCGGTCCGGACGTCCGTCCGTTAAACCCATGGTGCACATTTTGTAACCATAAGACCTAGAGACTTCAATTTTGCATTTCTGGATACTTCTGGTCAAACTCTACTTTCAAAACATAATCTGTCGCCATTCGACCTACTTCCTGCGAGTGAGAGCGCATGAAGGAAACTGGCCTATATCGGCCTAAGAGCAGCAGAATTAGTGGAAATATGCTCTAATATTAAGATAAAATTCTTGAAAAACTATTTTATTGAGAAAAAGTTCAAAATTTTAAAAGGAGAGGGCGCTACCTGCCTTTTAATTATTTCTGCTGATTCAAATTCCCGCCCGATGACGTCAGCCATCAATGAAGTCTCCTATTTGCCAGTTCTCAAAACATGGCAGCTACACAACAAAGCAGCAGTAGCTCCAGGAATAAATCACTGTTCACTTCAGCTTCGTAATCGATTGTACCCCCACTTTATTGTGTGGTGTTCCTATTCAATCAACGATGTAAGGCCTTATAATGTTGGTTTTAATTGAGAAGGTGCATTATAAGCGGCCTGCGAAATACCGACAAAATGGCGGCATGTTGTTTACGCCATGTGCAATAATCTTGGAGCTCAATGAGTACTCAGCTCGATGACGATGGCCCGCTACGCCTACGGGCTGGTACTACGGTCGTACCGTGGGAAGGAACCCAATTTTCTGCTTAAAAAGTAGTCTGGTAGGCGATATTATCACTAGTTCGTTTCAGTGGTAGTCATAAGGTCTTTAGGGACTACTTTCAGAAATTAGTTCTTGAAAATTTGGCCACATTTCTGTGAAAACGATATCGGAAGTGCATGCTCTGCTCGCGATGACATCGCCGATGTATTTTGAAGTGGAGAATTCCCACAGTATGTGCAGTGAATCGGCATGATTCTGTTCGCCTATTAAGTTTTAGTTCTACAATTCTTTCATGAGTAAAAAGTAGACATTCTAAGCAATACAATAATGTCACTCCGATAAAAATTGATTGGAAATTGAGGGAGTACGGCATTCTGTTCGGCAACTGGCAGCGCTGAAAAAAATACATTGCATACTGTACAATACCAAATGGCACATTTTAAAAAGCGCTCATTGGACAACGTAGGGAATCACCAGAAATGACGTCATCGCTGGTCTAAATAGAAAACTACGGTGGCGCAGTAGAGCGCAAGAAAAGGTTTAGCATTAACTTCGTCATGCAAGCTTCAGCAACAAAACGATTTCTCATGAATGATTTACTTGATCATCATCAGCTTGTTTTCCCCTGATAGATAAAAAAATGATTTACAATTTCCATCAAAGTTTTCTATTTTGTGTACAGTCACATGTTATTTAACTGGCAAGGAGCCAAGCAGTTTTGAATATTTGCGGGAAAATACTTCGTACTTGTAAACGAGGCTATGACAATGAGTATGCTCATTCAGGGCATTAACTTCATGTTACGGTAAATATTTTCATACGATGATTTCACCCGAATTATGATCAGGATTGAGGAATGAACAGTGGCATAATTATGTCAACCAAAAACATTGGTACCGTAGTGAACGCAAAAGGATATCAAATACCATGGAGCATGCCATTTTCATGCATAATGAACTAAACACCGGGAAGATATTAATGATATTAACTCAGCTGAGCGCCAGGCCCTTGGACCTCTTGTTGTTATAGCAAGGAGCACTAATCCTTTGCTAAGAATGAGCGGTAAGCTTGCCTTTAGCGGAAGCAACTCACATGTGGCCAAAAACATCAATGCCGTGTGTGCAAAGGCAGGCACCCCTTAATATGATATCATGAACATATATTTAAACAAACATGATTTTCTTAGACACGCAAATGTCAATCTGACTGACACAGCCAATGTCATCAAGGACATGATCAGCCTACGTGACCACAGAGACCACGCATTTTTGATAACGACGAAATTAATTATATGAGGAGGTTTCCAGCTACCGTTTTATGGAGTTTTCTAGCAGCAGAAACTTCAAGAACCGTCAAGTCGAGTTGGAGCAGGTAAAGTAGTTTAGTTATTTAGTACCTTTACCAGGTCCAAAAAAAACAGCGATTAATATTTTTCTTAGCAAGAAATTATAAGAAAAAAATTGCCAAGAAAGTAATTACTTTTAAAAATCTCACAAGATCTTACAATGATTAATATTGGTAAGAAATTAATTGGTAAGAAATTAACAAGAATATAATGGACGCTAGTTTTCTATTCTATTCTATCTAAGAGGAAGTCAAGGCTGCAATCATTGCTCTTCAAAACAATCGTGCTGCCGGCCCAGGCGGTATTAACAGCGAGCTATCCAAACACTCGAAGAACATCGTCTCCCACCCACTGGCCAAGACCATCAATTCATTCTTTGAACACCACATTTCAATCGCGACACTAGGAGAAGGTACACTTATCTCACTGCCCAAGCCAAAAAAGCCCCCCCCCCGGACCACCAGCTGACCAGCCAATTGCCCTAATAAACAGCATACGTAAGATCATGTCCATCATCACAGACGCTGCGTCGCATCAGAGACAAGGTCGACTGCTTAATCACCGGACCCTACTAGAGTGGTTTCAAAAGAGGCAGGAGCTGCGTAGACATCGTATGGGCCCAACGCATACTGACATCAGTGGTGATGACAAGGACACGGGACTTCCATAAGATGGGCATCGACATGTCACGATCTATCGACACCATCAGACGAAAACGCGTCCTAGATGTCCTGGTACTAACAGGCTGCAACGATGACGAACTGGGACTTGCGTGATCACTACTAGCAGGGACAAAGCTCAGGGTACGGGTACCGTGCTGTTTGACTCATTCGAGACCACAATTGGCTCCCCTCAAGGCGTCAGCCTATCACCTGTCCTTTTCACCTGCTA
This sequence comes from Lineus longissimus, assembly GCF_910592395.1. Classification (NCBI taxonomy): domain Eukaryota; kingdom Metazoa; phylum Nemertea; class Pilidiophora; order Heteronemertea; family Lineidae; genus Lineus; species Lineus longissimus. The sequence continues at coordinate 2,821,599 of NC_088321.1, forward strand.
CCTTGCTGCTGCTGCTCTCTCATCCGAGAAAATTTCACCAGACCTAACCCTCCGGTCTCCATTCTGGGTATGCCACTCGAAATGGAGATTGCAGATGATGTTGACTTCCTGGACAAAGAAAAGGAACCCCTGCACCAACTCAAGTCAGTAGCAGCAGAGAGACTGAAATACAACAACCTGTTCATGATCGAGACAAAGACGGAGTTCAGCCATGTATACCTTGCAGAACCCACTGAACAAGATCCACACGGGAAGATTCTCCGCGACAATGAGAGCTGGCGCAGGAACAAGACCCTGGGCTCCTTACTGTGTGGCACAGCAAAAACCACATCCCGCTGCATACATGGCTTCACTGCATTCCATACCCTGCGGAAACTGTGGAACAGACGAACTAAGATCCCACTGAAGACAAGACTCCACCTCTACAAAGCCAATTGCGTATCCATCATACTCTACAAATGCAATAGCTGGGGCCGTATAAATACCTAAAGCCATGCTAGATACGCTGGATGCTTGCCACCGCAGACACATGTCACTGCTGGCCGAAAAGCATCATCAGCACCAAGGCACTGTACGAACTGAATCTCTCTCTGCCAAGGTTGCAAAACAAAGATGGTCGATGCTGTGCCATGTTCTTCCCATGGATCCCGACACACCTGCCCAAAGGGCACTTGACTTTGCTGTCACAGGTTCAAAGACCTATAAACTCTGCCAAGGACCACATTGCACAAACCTACTGCGTACCACACGCACAGACCTGAAACAAGCCGGACTGGGCCAACGGCGCACTGCGAGTATATCGAGAATATCTCTTCGGGATAAAGAAAGATGAATGGTATTGAAGTTATTTTCAAGTAAAGGCATTTTTTTAGTATTGACAGAAATACATTTAATCGCCAAAAACAGTAGAAACGACATATTTAAAAGTTGTGTTGTGGGAATCGAACCTGGGCAATATGTTTAACAGGCCAATGCCGTATCTATTAAGCCATGAAGAGTTCTTGTTTGTGAATTGGCCTATTATAGGCCTGGTGCATTATGCATTATGCATGAGCAATGTGCGGTTTAAATATCCATGCACATGCTCTTGACCAGTGTAGGGATTCGGACAGTATCACCAAATCACTGTCCCTATGGTTACCGAAGCGGCCAGCAGACGACACAAAATAAATTGAAAGCACATGCAGATTCAACTGCAAATATTTCCTGTCCTATGGCACTCGACAAGATTTGCTGATTGGTATTTCTAGATGATAGATTAAACACACCTGCCAATAGGTTTTTATTGATGAAGCTGTCCAGAATAAGAAGAAAACCGGTGTTTTTGTAGCTCTATGCCAAATTAATTGCGGTTGAATCCGCATCTGCTTCCAATTTATTTGGTGTCGTCTGCTAGCCGCTTCGGTAACTGTAGCGGACAGTGATTTGCTGACACTGTCCGAATCCCCACACTGACTACACAATGAGTTAGCCTGATTAGGAAGGTTTTAACGTCAGTGTTTGATATGTTCATTTCTTTTTTATTTAAATGGAAATATTAAAAGACAAGTCAAAGGTCGGGGATACTTGTACTTAGTCGTTATTTTCCTCTTGATAAGTTTCGTACAAGGCTGAAGTTATGCAAAAACATATTCAAGTTTGGAGCAAATAACATAATATTTCAAATTTTGAATATCAAATGGCACCTGACTGGTCATTCTCCCAGGTCCTTCACTCAGACTCACAGTTTTTGTCCCCGTGAAGTAGAGTTAAAACACAGTAGGCCTATAACTAGTAATTATCATAGCAAAAGATGTGTGTCCCCCTCCCGGGAAGGTTAGGGTAAGGGTTAGGACTGGGGGTAGGGTTAGCACTGTGTATATATTAACAGCATATGTGTATCTATTAGACAAAGAAAATCGATTAAGGGAGCTAACCTAGTGATGGGTAAAGCGTTTGCCTACCACGCCGTAGATCACTGGCTCGAATCCCACCCTGGGCGACATATTTTTTTTAAAGCTGTTCTTTCTACTTTGTATATTTTCTGCTAGAAAATGCAAGTCCTGAGATTTGTGACGTCATTGTAGCAACCATCCTGTAGAAAAAAACCTCCCGCTAGCTAGATCCACGCTAGGTAAAGCAAGCATGTACATTGTACATACTTATAAAAAAAACTGGCACACTAGAACCGTGTCAAATACATACAGACTGAACTAAAAAGCTAAACCTGATAGATAGCATTACAAATACAACAAATCGAGAATCATCACCCCGCTGGAGAATCAATTCCATGATTGCCAAGAATCTGGCAGGCCTTCAATTCCCGCTTGATGAGCTAAGATAACGTTATTTAGTAAGGCAGGAGAATTGTGTTGTTGGATTCCTCCAGCGAAATAGTGTTGTGTTCATCTGGTAATAAGATTTATTTTCAAGGATGACTTGCATCACACTGAAAGGAAAAAGTTGTCCTTGGAATTTGCGCGTGTGTGGCTTGACATATCAAATTAGGATTGTTGAATCAATAATCTTTGCGTTTATTGCACTCTCGAGATTTAAAATAGAAAAACGAATTTTTACATGCACCGTGACTCGCTAAAGTCCCCGACGTCCGACAGAGGGCACCACGGAGTCACGGCGTTTTTCTAGATATCCGTAGAAGTATTGCATGACCATTTCAAAAATCTAAATCAGGCTCCGCCAGATCATGCAGTCGATGGAAACATCAACATAGAACTCGGGAATGAAAATGAAATCTTGAACAAGCCATTTACTATTGAGGAAATCAGAAAAGCTATTAAGAAGCTTAAAAATGGTAAAGCTCAGGGCCTTGATTACATTTCAAACGAGCACATCAAAGCCTCGGAGGGTAATATGATTGGAATTTTTTGTAAACTTTTCAACCTGGTCCTAAAAACTGGTGTTATTCCCTCAGCTTGGACTGTTGGTGTTATACAAGGGCTATATAAAAACAAAGGTGACAAACAGGACCCTGGCAACTATAGGGGTATTACTATTTTAAGTTGTCTGGGAAAGTTGTTTACTGCTGTAATCAACAACCGTCTTGGTGAATTTGCCGAATCAATTGACCTCATAAATAAAGAGAAAGCAGGTTTTAGACCAGGTTATTTTACAATTGATCATATGTTTGCTCTAAATTGTCTGCTAGACATCTATCTGTCAAAAGGTATGAAGATTTACTGTGGTTTTATCGACTATGCTAAAGCGTTTGACAAAGTTTGGAGAGCTGGCCTATGGGAGAAAGTGTTGAGTTCCGATATTAAGGGTCGAATTATCAGAGTAATAATGAATCTATATGAAAATGCAAAATCATGTGTCAAAGGTCCAACTGGTTTGACTGAAAACTTTGATTGTAATATTGGTGTTCGTCAAGGTGAAAATTTATCACCTTTTCTATTTGCAATCTACCTCAATGACCTGTCTTCCTTTTTTGAAGAAAATGGAGCTGAAGGCATGAGACATTTGCATCATTATAGCACATGTGAGTTTGTCAGAAATCTAGGTTACAGGATTAAACTATATGTTCTTTTGTACGCTGATGGCACTATTCTCCTAGCTGATACGGCAAATGATTTACAGCAGGGTTTAAATTTGCTGGGAAAGTATATTGATGAATGGAAATTGTCAGTAAATGGTTCTAAAACTAAGGTTGTTATTTTTGCCAGAGGCAAAGGGCGTAAAGCCAAACATGTATTTGTATACAAGGGTACTGTTTTAGAAATCGTTGATGATTATACCTATTTGGGAGTTATTTTCAGTTATAATGGTTCTTATCTCAAAGCCAGAAAAAGACGGTTTGACCAAGCTTCAAGAGCTATGTTCGGCCTTTTAAGGCATTGTAAAAAGTTAGATCTTCCGATTGATGTATCTCTTGAACTTTTTGATCGAACCATATTGCCAATACTTCTATATGGATGCGAAATTTGGGGTTTTGAGGACATCAGTGTACTTGAAAGAGTCCATTTGAGATTTTGTAAATATATTCTAAATGTATCCAAATACACACCAAGCTGTATGATTTATCACGAACTTGGACGTCACCCAATCAGTGTATCAATTATTGAGAGAATGGTTAATTATTGGGCAAAACTGGAATCTCCAAAAAGCAAAGACAAGTGGTGTAGTTTGTTGTATAACATTGTAAAAGATCAATATGATCGTGGATACTTGACCTCCAAATGGTGCGCCTTTGACAAATCCAGTTTGAACAATTGTGGAATTGGTTATTTATGGGTTGAAAGAAACCCAGTCAATCCTTCATGGTTAAAATGTAAAATTAATCACAGATCAATCTAAGCAACGTTGTATAAGTGATATATTTGATCACCCCAAGTGCTCTGTGTACAGGTTGTTGTGTAATGAGGACTACAAGTTTGAAATCCAGAAATACTTGATTGATCTTCCTGATTTTATGGTAAAAGCACAAATTTCATTCCGACTAGGAAATAACAAGCTTCCAGGTGTTAGAAGTCGAAACTACAATGGCAATAACCAAGAGTTAAATAATACTTGTCCACTTTGTGATAAAAATGATGTTGGAGATGAATTCCATTACCTACTTGACTGTCCACATTTTGAAATGGACAGATACAGATACCTTGGTCAGTATTTTTGCCACCATCCAAATATGCTCAAATTTAGTACATCTTTAAACCAAACATCAGAACAAAAACTTAAGAAATTAGCTATACTTTGCAGCAAGATTTTGAAAAATTTTAGAAATTATAATGTTAATAGAGGATAGGTGCTTTCCTCCTTTATTTCTCACTTGTATATATGTTATTATAGTTATCTTTTGGTACCCTTGTACCTTTTATTATGGTCTGAGTAATAAAATTCATTCATTCATTCATTCATTCATTTCTAGGCAGGATGGCACAAGTACCTCGAAATTGTCATACTGTCGATGCTACCAGATGGACACAGTTAATTTTTAAAAATTGATTGCACATTTTGGTGTTTTTTTTGTGAGACAGTTATTCTCTCAGTCCAAGCAGCACTATTGAGCACAAGCTGCCAGGTTATTTGGAAGGCCTGGTAAGATTTTCGGCAATCTTGGAAATGGCTTCCCCTCCTGAAACATACGTTGTACACTTACCAAACGCTCCTCTATTCTGTTCTTTTCATCCAATTTCTTAGCAACGACATCGGACTGTTTTTTTAGCTCATCTGGAAGTTCTTTCAGGTCGATACGGTTTTGTTCTACTTCATCGTCTTTTGGGGTTTGGTGCCCCTTTCCAGTGTTTTTAAGCGCTCGAAAGCGAGTAGAAAGCTTTTTAGCTTCCTCAAGCTTTTTCTTAATGTCGTTTTCCTTCGATTGTTGCTCTTTGAAACACTCTAACTTTTTTTCATCGTTGGATATTTTTTCTTTACGGACTGAAATAAAAATATTATTTCTCTATTTCTCCATTCTTCGATTATGTGTTGTGGTTTTGGCCATTTATTATTGGGCATTTTTCTGAGAGCAGAGCCAAATTGTCGCTGCATGTGAGGGGGGGGGGGGTCAGTTAGGTGGCGTACTGGATAAGCCATATTTTGTTACTGGGTATACCTCATGTGTGCTTGGTACCTTCAGTAGATGGATACAAGAAATACTTCATGCTGAACAACCGTATTTAATCCACACGAGCCGATCGAGGGCCCATACCAAGAAGCAAACGTAGGCATTTTGTAATTGCCACGTAGTATCATATTCGGCGGTGTCATCCCCACCCACTCATGTTCTTACCTGTCCTCAATCGCTCCCGTCGGATGGCATCAGGACCGAACTGAAAACAGATATTCGACACGCAGTATATTTAACATGTTTATATTGGTTGATTGAAATTGAAATTGTTGAAATTGAAGTTAGTGATGATAAACGCAACTATTCAGAATAAGGATGTGAATATGATTAAAAATTCATGTGCGGTCCGATAATATAACCCATTATTAATATTCCTATTTCAGCAACAGCAAACAAAGTCTGTTGGCAACCGAATGTTTATCAGTCAAGCACATTTGATTACATAAAGTACTTATGATGACAATGTCAGTTCAAATAAATTGACTTGTTTTGTTTTTACTGTTATTGTTTAGCTGATATTAATATCGTGATTGGATCAAAGTGGTTTGCTATTCTTTGCTGGCATATCCAGGGCACGGCTTCAACGTTTCGACAGACGCGTTGGTGCACTATAAACCGAACGAACATGTAGACTGTCTTTGGCGTTATAACTATATCTTCATTATACCATTCAATTTAATTGTTTAGACGTCATCAGCAATCTGCAATATTGCAGTGATATGAATGACAAGTACTTCCATATCAACTTGGTTGTATCCCTCCCTTTGACTCGCGATTCACCGACTGCCCCTTCCTAACTCGTTTTATTATCCCTAACTTAACTCACTAAAAGTGTGGGCCACATCTGATCGATCGCATATCTTACTTCGCCTACTACAAGTCGTTATGGTCGTGGACTTCTGCTATTTCTGAAGATGATTTTCGAATCTTACAGTTATCCACTAATTTGAGAATGAACAACTGAAATTAGCGCAAACCAATGGAGGTCAATGACGACGCTGTAAACGAACAATCCATTTCCTGATATTGCATGCGTGAAGACTCCGTTTAATTATTATATGGCTCATTTTCACCACATGCTGCACGAGAACTTGAAAACCCACGATTAAATAAAAATTCTGGAAAGACAGATGGCTTTTCATTTCTGAGAGCTGAACCAAGTCTTTGAAATTGACAGAACATTTTCTTCCAGGTCGACTTAAAAAAACTTGTTGCGATCCGACAAAGACAGTTACAAGCTTACTTGTATAGGTCTATTACACTTAGGATATGTAGGATAGGCCTTTCTAAAAGTTTTCATTTTCACTGCTTTATTCTTCGGAAGATCGGGCAGTGATTAAGTGAATCGAACACTTTAACTCGTTCTCATTGGTTTTCATGGACGGCACATTTCTTGTTCTTCGATACAAACACTCAAAAACCTGAACATTTTCTTCCAGGTCGACTTAAAAAAACTTGTTGCGATCCGACAAAGACAGTTACAAGCTTACTAGTTTTCCATCATTAACAGCATTCACAAAAATCGGCTTTATTATTTTCCGACTCATTTTGCACATTTAATTTGAATACTATGGTGATCAAAAAGGTGTGCAGTCGATTATAATTTGCCGTCACTTTTACAAATATATAGTATAATTCTGTTGAAAAAGCATTACAACCCTCTGATATTTCTGGTCATGAATGGCCATGCACATAATCAGGCAAGAAAAACTTGGAGTCAAGAGTGGTTTGATCGAGTCGTTCAGAGGCGGGCTGGCCGGGGGGATTAGTGCTCCTACCATCTTATCCACTGTCTTATCGGTTGATCAAAAATACTTTCACTCTCTATTGATCGCGTCATAACAACGTCTATATGTACGGGTGTATGTGAGTTAAATAGCAGTACTTGAGAATGAAAATGTTCCTGACATCGTGAGTTTAAGCTGCAGTGCTAGAGATTGGAATCGTTCCAGAAAATGATGAGCAGGTGACTTCGGGAAAGTTGGCACAAACTGATTGTTCCATTTTTTTTTATTAATCATGGAAAAAAGTGTTGCCAGTCGTACAGTGAAAAATATTGCAATTTGCGTGCTCATCCGGTTGGTTCAAAATGGAAGCAGCAGCTCATCGTTTAGTTCAGCAATTGTACTACCAGAGTGGTGTTCTTTAATTAAGAGCAAGAAGCTCAGGGGAAACGCCTCAACATGTACATGTATGTACGTCAATAAGGATCTAACGATAAGGTGGTACAAAAAGCTCGTCCGCCTTCTTATGTGTTAGAAAAAACCCGTTCGGTCGCTTTTGGGGATTAAAGAGATCCAGTCGTGACAGAAGTCTTTATTAAGACTAGCTGAATGTGGTAAAAAATAGCTAAATTGGTGATTACTTCTTATGCAGCTCATTGGCTACATAATCAACTGGTATACGGTAAAAAAAGCAACGGAAAAATGACAAGGAAAAAAAGCCCGTTAAAAAAGGCAACAAGTAATATTGGCAACGGGCTTTTTTTCCATTGCTTTTTTACCTAGATTCTAATCAACTACCTGAGGGGAACTCAAAAGTGCTAAAAGTTATAATTGGAAGCTCATACCCGCCTTCGGCTTTAGGCAGCAAGAGTGACTAGTCGCTAAATGTCAATTTTTTTACGAGATCCTTAAAGGAAACCTATATAGCCAAACACCTCAACAATCGGTATAAAGACCTAGCATGATATCGCACATTTTTTAATTCATAAAAAGCTGTACTGAGTGTCGGACGCCGTGGCATCTCCATGACATAGTCGAATCGTTGAGTTCCGAGGGGGTTTTCGCCTGAATTGGCGACCACTCCCGATGCGAATTGGTGACAACTCGCAAAACGGGAACTTGATCACTGATTACCTGCTTTTGTATTGGCAACTTCCCGAGATCTCACTAAGCCCTCTGGAGGGTGGGAGTTGGTGTGTTTATTGTGGGTTTAAAATCTGTACACGTGGAGGTCCATCAAAGGACCTATGTATACATTTTATAGTTTGCTGTTACTGATCCCGAGAGATTCATCTTTTTACGACTTTGCTACTCTACCGATCTTTTATGTTTTATGAAATAAGACTTGGTTTGGCACTTGTTGGTATTTGTTTATCAATCTCAACTGAACTGGTGTTACTGATTGCACCAATTTATATATCGGACGATATATTTATTGCGACTCAATGCACTGGGATTGCGTTTAGATGAAATGACCAAGGCCACTGTGCTCACCTCCCTCACAGGCGATTTATTAGATATGATAGAAAATACCGATTACACAATTTTAGCTACCTGGCAACCAGACCGAAATTCAGCCTGCGAGGTTTAATAATAGCTAGGGCTACATATATATATATGTATAATATATAACCAACTTCCATGTCAATAGCTCCAGTAGTTACGGAACGTGCCACCATCGGCCAATGAACGCTAGTCAACCCCTGTGAATTTGAAAAGTGAACATGTGTAATAAAATGCCATGTACCGTCATTATATGAACCTATGATAATAATTTAGAGATTATCTGGCCCTTAGGGAGATAGCAATTTTTGTGTTTTCGGGCATCGAATCGGACCGAAATTTAGTCTGCAAGGTGTCATTTTATAATGGAACATATGCACGAAGTTTCAAGTTGATAAATCCAGTAGCTACAACGCGTGCCTTGCTAACGGACGACGACGACGACGACAAGCTCACAACCTCTCTTGATGACGGGTAATGTTCATATCAAATGCATTACTGAGACTTGTTGTGATCATTTAAAAAATGTTTGTATTAATTAGTGGATAACATAACATTGGTCCGACCAAGGCAAGTAGTGCTGGTTTTGATAGTTTAAGTTTAGTCTATACTCGATTTGATAAAGAGGTACAGGAAGGTTTCATGTGGTTGATTGGATGCTGACTCTTGCCCGACGCAGGATACTTTCACTGTTCTTCTTATGATTGACACTGAGACCTAGCTAGCTCATGCTGGTCTTCATTCGATCAACGATTACTGACATTCGCAATTGTTTTCGGATACCAAAACTTTGCCAAACTGGCAAGTCTAATTTACATAAATGCGTCAAAAGCAAGAGGGTTAGTCAGTGGTAAACTGTTTGACGCTCCGACCCCAGCGCCACTTCAAGCCAACAAGTTACTAAAAGCACTTCCATTCATAACCACCGGAGTGGATTTTATCGGAGCCGTGTATGATCGGAAAGAAAATTCGGACACCGAAAATAAAGCTTACACATGTTTGTCTCTTAAACTCTGCGGTGACCCGCGCTGCACTTATAACATGTAAAAAACATTTTATAAGCATTTTGCAAGTTTGCCGACAGGCGGTCCTTGTCGGAACGCATAATTTCAGGCATAAGCGTCGACATATCTATCCGCAGCGGACTAACTGCAGAAACTGTGCGAGTCTGAGGACATTATTCATATCTCACAAAACATCACATGGCCCTGCAAATGGTTATACGACGTGCATATACCCCATATGGGCTGCAAACTATACCTACGGAGAGACGATAGTCGACGAACGCCCTTTTATCTACGCATTTACGGATTAAGAGACACAACCACAGTCTGACGCCGTCGCATCTATCATAAAAGGGAGGTCACTTATCTCCCTACATCACTCGATAGATGTCGATGAACAATTGGATCTTGCCTAAGAGATCAAGTGTATGGATTAACAAAATCGTGCAGATATAATACCAAGTCAAGGTCAAGGTTGTCTCTTCATTTATTTGATACCTGACTCGAGATCTCGATGATTGGTAAAATTCAACGTAACACAGTGGAATTGAAACAATAAAGTTCCTCGACACCACCGGATCATAGGAGAAAAAATAAGCCATGCAGTGAATTAATCTCTGAAGTTTACGTAGAATTTTAGAAATAACATCCTCTGTGGATGCTAAAGTTTCTAAAGTTTTCATTCTCACTATTTTATTCTTCCGAAGATCGGGCAGTGCAGTGAATCGGACACTTCCGCTCTCATTGGTTTTCATGAACGGCATGTTTTTCTTCGATACGAACACTCAAAAACTGCATCGACAAAAATATTCATAATAGTATTACTGAATATTGTCCAGACACCAAGCCTGTAAATATGGTTACATCTAATAAATGGATGCAGCCCAGGATGACTTCTTAAGTTGCGCTTTACAATATAACTTGGCTAATTGTTTCTTATCACACTTGACAAATCATTCAGTGCCATATTGCGGCGGCCGTAGTTACACCGGTATTTTCGGAAATCTATTCCCCAACTGGTCAAAATTGGGCCGCTTTATTCATATATTTAGTATGTTAAGTGGCTGGGTTATGCCACTTGCGTGCGCTTTTAAAATATCGCTTGTATTGGTAGTTTATCCGCTGTACATGCTAGGTAATATCAGTGTTTATTTTTTCATAGACCTCCGTCGGATGCACTGACCTTTATTCGTTCATTCTCAAATTGGAAAATCACCTTCACATCAGAAATAGCGGCCGACGTCACGGCCAAGTTCACCGCATAGCTTCATGAAAAAAAACCCTGCCCAGTTTGGCAATTTGACACCTGCGGACGAGTAATAATTGCTTTCAGTCAGCTGAGATCGCCGTTCACTAACACGACTATCGACCAAATCGAATATTGAAAGACTTAGGCCCCCAATAAGCGAAAACCACGTCATTAAAACTCACCTGCACACTCGCGAACTGACGTCGGTTTCGTTAAAAGAGATTTCAAGTGAAGTTCACATTGCAATCTCAGAACGGTTTGAGTCAAAGCGGTTCACGAGAAACACGTTACGAAGCGGTTTGCGTAAAGACTAGTTGGAAATTGGTTCGAAAATTTTACAGTGGGAGTACGTCAGACCGTTTTGAGGTCTTAAATTGGTGTACAATGGCACTTTAAACCGGTTTGAGATTGCAGCGTGAACACGTCATATATGGCTCAGTCAAGTAGCAAACAATTCTACAATGATGTCAAGCTACCATCACCAAGTCAGTGCTGTCAGCTTCATATCAGAGAATTGTTCCTATGAGAATATATCGTTGACAACAGCCAGCACTTGGGATCTGCAATACTTGGTTAGTATTATTCGAGCAGGTTCTGCCCATCACTCTCATACATAGTGCTCCGCCACCTGCCTTCGAACATGACAAAGACAATCGACTGGCTGATACTTCTGATGACGCCTTTGCTTACCTGGAACTGAAAGAAAGAATACAGATGTTGTATCATGTGTAAATTTTTTTGTAACGTTAGCTTTTTGGCCACAAATACGAGACTAGTTAATGCATAACGAAATCTCCGTTTCAGCGATATTGATGTGTTTGGTCAGAATGCCTAATCCATATTATGTAATGCTACATTCTTCTTATTGGGTCCCAAATTATTATTCTTTCCGACATTCGGTAGATGCACTGGGCTATATTTTTACCAATGATAAATCCTATAGTTACTTTAATTCAATGATGTTTTAAGTGAATAACACCTTCATTCAGTTAGTTGTTCTTATCACAGATGTTATTGTAAAACGGCTGTTCACTTTTTCTGTACAAAACTGTAATACTTATATCTTTCTAATGATCGATATTTCCCCATCACTCTTATAATGCCATCTGTGCCTTCAAAGACGGCAATGCTGACAGACTGAATGAGAGTGAACAACATTCTTTGCGGCTCTGATCTGCTTACCATGGCATACTGAAAGAGAGAATAAAGAATTGTAACATTAACTGGTTGGTCACAAATTTGAAGCAAGTCAATGCATTGATGGTTTTAACAGTTTTAAGTTACTTTACAGATGTTTCAAAAAACCTCGTCCAAATCATGTCAGATACTCTTCATATCGGGAGGCCATGACAATGTCATTAACTGAAATAGAGTGAGCGGCTTTTTACCTCAATATGTTTGTACTTCCCTTGTTTCATTATTAGCAAACCATACTTTGAACATTTTTTGTCTTTTTAAAATTTGGCTTTTAGTATTAGAAGTAAGAAAGACATGATTTTTGTTAATCTCTGCCCTCAAAGGGTCAATGAATTCCTCGCGTGGGAATTTGCTTTCCCGCTCTCCGAAATGCAGTGTTGTTTGCCGAGAAATGGGAGTCCGAAGCCTTACAAATGACGCATTTTCTCTCCAGATGTTCTAATTTTTCGAAGCGATGTTAAGAAAAGACGTTGAATGTACCCTTTGTATTATTAAAGTCGTCCACCATCGTGGTTGATTTGGGCTATATTCCTAGACTCTAAAGCAACAAGGAAAAACATTTCTGTGTTGATGCATGGCTCCAGGCAGTGCATATATTCATGCATTTCTCCATATGTGGAGGATCTCCGGGCTCTGGGTAACTCGCGTCCAGTTAAAACATTGGAATAGTGTTTCAGTCAGCTTTTAAATCATGAATTTTATATGCAGTTGGGTGGTGGAAACTACTAGAAACTGTAATAATTAAAGGTGACTGGAAGTAAAAAAATTGGTAAAATTACCCTAACAATGCCATTGGTAATTTAAGAGTCAAAATGCAATACTTAATTTACCATATAGAAATAATTTAACACACAAAATATGCAATATTGATGTGGTGAGTTTTTGCTTAAAATTCCACACATCTTGCATTAAGACTGTCTGTTCGATAAACCAAAAATTCAAATGCAAATACACAATAGCACATTGGTCAATGAAAGCTCTGACATGTCGGAGATTTCGATTTGTTGATTTCATCTTAGACCTGAAGCCGAAAACGGATACATTTGGCACCAAATGTTGACATACCAATAATGGAACATTGCAAAAGTAAGCAATATGTGACGATTGGTTACAAGAATACTTTTGGTTTTTAGCTCACCTCTTAGCAGAGGTGAGCTTATCCCATACCGTGGCGTCCGTCGTCCGTCGTCGTCGTCGTCGTCGTCGTCGTCCGTCGTCCGTTAGCAGGGCACGTTTCGTAACTGTTAGAGCTATTGAGTTCAAACTTGGTACACATGTACCCTTATGTAATGACACCTGGGAGACCAAGTTTCGGTCCGATTCGTTTCATGGTTTGGCCACCAGGGGGACAAACGTTAAAAGTGAAAATATGCAATATCTCCCTTAATAGTAGTCGGGAAATTTTGAAAAAAATATGGTAGGTACTTCTAGCAAAGGTGCATCATATATCCTCCGGGTTTTTGATTTGACCTCCTTTTCAAGGTCACAGAGGTCAAATGGTGTAAATTAGCCGTTAGGATGTAACGATGGCACGTTTCTAAACTGCAATGACTATTGATACCAAATTTGGTACACATTTACCCCTTAGTCAGGTGATCTCAGGGACCAAAGTTTGGTCCAATATGATTCACCACTTGACCACCAGGGGGCAAAATCCAAAAACCTTAAAAATGTGATTAATCCTTAACTTCTTGCCCGATTGCCACCAATTTGATATCATGGGTACATCTAACCACCATACAGTATATGTCACACAGGTTTTTAATTTGACCTTCTTGTCAAGGTCACAGAGGTCAAATGGCGTAAATTCGCCGTCAGGCCGTAACTATGGCACGTTTCTTAACTGCAATGACTATTGATCACAAATTAAGTACACATGTACCCCTTGGTCAGGTGATCTCAGGTACCGAAGTTTGGTGCGATATGATTTGCCGTTTGGCCTCCAGGGAGGGGGCCAAATCCTAAATTCTTCAAAATGCCATTATTCCTAGTAATGACTTGCCCGATTGGCACCAATTTTATATCATAGGTACATCTAATTCTAACAACCATTCAATGTGTCACCCGGGTCTTCTTTGATTTGACCTACTTTTCAAGGTCACAGAGGTCGAATGTACTGTAAATTGGCCATTTTGGGGAAATTGTAATTGCTTGGACCTACATCAAACCTAACACTACATGACACAAGACCATGCTCTTTGTCCATCTTTCCTCCACATGAGGTGAGCACAATGGCCCTGGCCATTTCATTTTATAAAGATGAAACGAAACGCACACCAAAAATAAATCTAACTTACGCAGGGCTGCCTACCCTTACGTTTTTGGCGTAATAAATACGATTTGAGTGCCGATTTTACACATTACGCATAGCACTCTGATTTTACGCCCCTAAGCATTTCCAAAATACGACTTTTAAAAAAAACCATTACACATTGTAGCCTTGTAAATAAAGATCTATTGTTGCTGTCTTTGTTCATTTATTTATATAATCCTAATAAGATAATGTTATGTTTCTGCCCGTTTTGAAATATTATTTCAAAAATGAGTTCGGCCCTTGGAATCAAAGTAAGGCCCCGTACCAAACGCAACGCCGGCCGGCCGCACATGTCACTCAGTAATTTATGCAACATTTTAGAAGCACTCGAGCGCCGCGCTGTGTTAAAAAAGTAAACTAATATCAACCTTAGCGGCTGGAAGATCTGCTGACGTCCTAAATATCACACGTCCCGTAATGCATAACAGATGGCGCGTGGAACGAGGTCAGCAGACGGGTAGACAGTGAATGGAAACATGTCGTCTGCCAAGAAGAGGAAGGCGCCAGCTGCGGTTTCTAGCTTCGATGTCGACGATGACAGGAGCGACATGTCGGATGATGACAGTGTTATGATTGATGATGATGATGCTGGGCCTCAACGTGCTGCAAAGAAGAAACCCACAGGTCAGCGGTTCAACAACAAATACTGCGATTTTCCGGGCATCTCTGCAAGTGACAGGGGGAAGAAGTATGCACGATGCTCGTACTGCAAATCTGATTTTTCGATTGCCCATTCGGGTTCATATGATATTGAGCGTCACCAAAAAGGTAAAAAGCACACTGATATGATGAAGGCTGCAAAGAATACCCACAATGTGGGGGATTTCTTCCACCAACGCAACGAAGCACTTGACCTTCAAGTTGTCAAAGCAGAGACAATAATGACTGAATTCATCGTCAAGATGAATCTGCCGCTGACGGCGGCCGATGAGTTTACCAAGGTGGTTAAGGAAGCGTTTCCGGACTCCAAAATTGCTAAATTGTATGGTTGTGGCCGGTCGAAGACAACTGCTATTGTAAAACACATGGCTGCAGAGATTAAAGACGAGATGAAGGAGAAGATGAAGACTGGGGCGTTCTCGATAGCCACAGATGGGTCCAATGACCAAAAGGAAAAACAGTTTCCAGTGGTGGTCAGCAGCTCTTCGATTGAGGATGGTGTGACGGTTCAACTACTGTCAGTACCTGTTCTAGAAGGGGTGCCAGCTACAGGTAAGCTCTATCCTTCCTTATCAGTCTTGTATTGGTGTAGCCTTCACATATAGGCCTATATCTCATTTGAGGTTAATGATTGATATAGTAGTAGTATTGACTCTGCTTACTCACTTCATTTGTATGTTTCTACTAACTTTCATTGTATTGTAATCTTATATTTTTGTATGTTTTCTTTTTAAATGCCATACTGTCTCTGTACACTTTAGTGCAATAAAATAATTGTAATTGTAATTGATAACTGTTACCTGATATACAGTATGATACCTATAATACGTGACGGTCTAGGCTACCTCCCATTCAGGGTTTCCGCCAGGATTTTTTTTGAGGGTACGCCTCCCCCCAAAAAAAAAAATTTCAAATTTTTTTTTCTCAACATTTTTTATTTTTCATTTTAGACCTTTTATGTGTTTTCCAGGTGATTTTCATCACAAATATCAACTAGAACTGATATTTCTAGCTATTAAATATCTGGTCAACACATTTCTAGGTCTATAATGCAAAATAATTATATTTTGTTCAATTCTATGTGTAGGCCTACCCTAAACTTTTTTGAGGGTACGGGTTGTTTACCCTGTTTACCCTCTGGCGGAGACCCTGCCATTTTGTATCACAGCAGATTCTAATTGGCCAAGTTGCAGGAATCCTTTCATACATAAAAAGGAGTTATTATATATTTTGTAATTTCAGGCAAAAACATCTTCAACCTGTTGGATGCTGAAATGAAAGATGAGGATGAGCCTATCCCTTGGTCAAATTGCTTGGCATTTGGCACAGATAATGCCAATGTAATGGTTGGTAACCGAAAGGGCGTATTTGCCTTTATGGTAGAGAAGAACAGTGACATATTTCTTTCTGGATGTCCCTGTCATTTAATACATCACGCAGCAGAAAAATTCGCCGCTGCCCTGCCGTTCAAGGTTGATGAAGTGCTTACAGACACGTTTTTCTATTTGGATAAATCAAGCAACAGACTCATTGCATTGGACACTTACCAGAAACTCTATGATGTTGGACGACATACTAAGATTCTCAAGCATGTCTCTACTAGATGGCTTAGTGTAAGCCGGTGTGTTGATCGCATCCTAGAAAATTGGGAAGCACTATATAGCTTGTTCAAAGATGCTGCTGATGCTGAGACCAAGGCTGCTGGCAAAGAGCAGCCTGAGACAAGGGTTGGGCGTATGTACAGGTTCTATCGCTCGCCTACCAATAAACTATATTGTATGTTCCTGGAGAATGTGCTTGCGGTTTTCAATAAGACAAATGAGACACTTCAGTCCGAGGCTCCTCTTATCCATGTCCTACGGAGAACTCTCCATAAACTGCTCCGGGACCTTCTGATCAGGTTTAAGTTGCCAGGAGCATTGAATGGGAGAACAGCTACTGGGGTGTCACTTGCAAATGGAGTTGGGCAAAAGCTGGATAACGATCTGATCATTGGTGATAATGCCAGGGAAGCCATTGCCAGGAAAGCTGAAAACCGTCTGAGGGATTCCCGCATCAAGGAATTTTACGCCACCGCCAGACAATGCTTTCTGGAAGGTTGTCGCTATATAAAGGAGAAGCTTCACCTTGACGAAGAACTCTTAAGGCATGCTGAAGTAGTTGATGTTGATTTACGTCTCAATGGTGCCACATCTACTGACCTCCTGTACTTCATCAAAAGATTCCCTTGTCTTCTCCCTGAAGGTAGGTCATCATCATGTTTCAACAAATGATCAAGGCAACCTGAGGGGCCGAGCTATTTTTTTTATATATACCTACATGCCGATAAAATTAATCTACTT
This sequence comes from Lineus longissimus, assembly GCF_910592395.1. Taxonomy (NCBI): domain Eukaryota; kingdom Metazoa; phylum Nemertea; class Pilidiophora; order Heteronemertea; family Lineidae; genus Lineus; species Lineus longissimus. The sequence goes on from NC_088321.1 coordinate 2,839,155, forward strand.
TGATCACTGATTGATCTTATGTTTGGTATAATGTAATTGACTTTGTCTTGCAATTTCAGTGCTGGTGTTTCCTTTCAGACAATTCTTTTACAGGCATCCCTGAACTTTAATTGTTCCTTTAATAGTTAAATAACTTCATTGTTTGTGCAATTCTTATTATTTCAGGTGTTTCAAGAGAAACATTGGAGTTGGAATTTGCAGATTACCAGAGCTTAGATGTGCAACCCCATAAGAAAGACAGGATTGATGCAACCTGGTCCGCCATTGGCCAAGTGAAGGATTCTACTGGGCATTTCACTTACAAGAACCTCGCACAAGTCATGCTTGGTATATGTACCATCCCACATGCCAATGCAAGCTGTGAACGGATCTTCAGTTGCGTCCGTAAGAACAAAACGGACCAGAGAGCATCAATGGGGTCAAATACCCTTGATGCATTGATGGTGGTAAAGGGGAGATTGCTCAATGGTGGTAGGAGTGACTACTCGAGTGATAGATTGAAGAAGATCAAGTCTGCTTATTATAAAAGCCTGAAGTAGCCTACCATTAGGAAAATGTGTTCAAGACTGCTAGTAACTGTTCAGTCATGTTTATGTTAAAACAAGTTATAGACATTGTTCAGAGACAATAGACATTGTTCAAGACTGCTAGTAACTGTTCAGTCATGTTTATGTTAAAACAAGTTATAGACATTGTTCAGAGACAATAGACATTGTTCAAGACTGCTAGTAACTGTTCAGTCATGTTTAAGTTAAAACAAGTTATAGACATTGTTCAAGACTGCTAGTAACTGTTCAGTCATGTTTATGTTAAAACAAGTTATACATTATTATTATTATTGTCTCTCGACAATAGACATTGTTCAGAGACAATAATGATGAAGGGGATTTCTCACCCCATCGATTTTGCTTACAAAAGGGTCAGCAATAAGGCTCCATTCAGTAACTTGTGTACATGTATGGTGTATCATTCACGGTAATTGACATAAAATAAAATTACACATTTAGGTTCGAATTTTACTCTTTTTTAAAAATTGTTTATGCTTACTATTTCAACATTACACATAGTTCCTTGATTTTACACATTTTTTTGGTCATGATTACACATTGAGCCAAGGTAGGGTAGGCAGGTCTGCTTACGGTAACTTCATGTTTATGTTAACCAGCATATTAACTCCGGAAAAGAATGACGACCTTCTGCCCTAAAAGCTCCTCATGATTGTTCCAAGTGGGTCTTTTAGGCTTGCCACACCGAATATATTTCAATACCTCTCCTAATATGCACTTGACAAATAAAAACATACTCGCGCCTAATTGATAGGTCTGGATCCTCCAACCTTGTCTCAGTGCTCCATTTTCAACTCTGAAATGCCGGTTAATCACGTGTTTTTGGCTGAATATTATTGAAAATATCGTCGCTCCCCCCGTGTCTCGCAAGGAATGTCGAAGTCGAAGTTCGAGAGCGGGATTTTTTGACAATCTGCCTCCCCCTCCCCCCGGAAATAATCCTGGCGTAAACCCTGCTTGTGAGCATTTGTTACCAGCAATAGTAGCATGCTGGGGTATACATATTGAAAAATCCGTTGCGAGCTTTGCTGGCGGTTACCTTGCGAGCATGCTGGGGTATAAATGCGACGGCTCCAGTCAAGCTCGATTATTTTTCGTTCTTAATAAATGTGTGTACGAGCTGGTTTCCCCGATTGCGTTTCCGACAATACCTTGGCGAACTCTATGTAAGCCCTGCGCTGTTAATTTTTGTATGTGGTTGTGTGTGTGTTTCCTCTCCGGGGAATGTATCATAGAAGTAAATCGAACCAGTGTATTATTACGCTCTCATTTGCTTATAGAAATCGTTTCGGTGGCGTTTGGGAGCGAAACGATGCCATTGTATTGGAAGTGATACCTCAGTTTGTCGTTTACCACATGAAGTCAATAAATGGCCAAAAGTTCATTGCATAATCTTAATCAGGCTAAAGTTGGACCTGACATTTGCGGCTTATCCAATTATTAAATAGATATTTGACTAATAGGTCTCGCGGTATGATTTATTGCCTCACTTTCTCTTTTCAGACAAAGACGATTTTTCGCCTGGGCCAGAATAAGGAATAAAGATGCGGTGGATACAAAATTGCAGCCCAAAACAATTTACGGTAGCGCAGCTTCTTTTCCGGGGCACCTGCCTTAGTGAAGCTTTGTCTTCACGTGGGTTCTGAGGCTGAGTTTTCTGTCTTTCCCTGCCTTACCGGTATATTTTGTGAACGGCATTACTACGGTACTACATTACTACTTGCTACCGAATTAACTCTTGAGCCCCCATTGTGTATGTCGCCTTTGAGGACTTCCTATCTGCTTCGGTATGAGCAAGGTTTGAAAGACAAGAAACTCAGTCCTCAGCCCACGTAATCGTATGGTGTCGATTACAATGATTTATTTTCTTATATGGTTCTCCCGACTGTCTCAGTTCTCATTTTGAAGAAAAAAAGGAAAAAAGGGAAGTTTCGCACCAAGATCTTAAATCTATGCGCTTCTTTTCTCCGCGTTTTGAAAGGTTTTTTCGGTATTTTTTTGGATATTTGAGGAGATCTCGGGTGAATAAGGAAACTATTTGCATGCCACACGGTTATCTATAGTGTAAGATTGTCCAATCACTCCTTGCGAGACGATAGCTTTCGCCGAGGATGTCTTATCCTAATGATAAACCGAAGAAATGAATGTGATATGTTGGCGTTAATTATTTTCAAAGATACAAACAGTTCGAACAATTTATCTTTGCATTACAATGCTTCAAATGAAAGCCATTCCAGTACAGTGCAGAGCCCAGTGGTCGAATCGTGCTGCAACTTTGTCGTCCGAATCTTCTCTATACTGATCTCTTGTCGCTCTCACACGGTGTCTGCAGAGAATGCCTCGCTTTTATTCGTGAACTGGCCGGGGGTAATGAATATATTCAGTAGAAGATCAGAATGCGCATCAGGCGGGGGGGGGGGGGGGGGGGAAGTCACGGTCACTGCATGAATTATCGTAATTTTTCTGGTCCCACATTACCCCCTGGTTATGGCTCAGGCTTCCATTCGTTGACCGATTCATCTTTCAATGGTTGGTTGTACATCAGTCTCTCAATTTTGAAATTTTCTGTCGAGGGTGTCATCCATCTGTCCCGTCTATAATTATTACTATGACTGCTTTGATTGTGTTTGGGAACCACATATATATGTCGTCCATGTGAAAACAACGCTTGGTTGTAGCATCAGCCCGATAATACTGTCTTTCATCCTGACATTCTGCAGTGAGGTCCGACCCAAGAGTACTGGCAAAAGCTGTTAAAAATGTCCCTACACTTGAGCATATAATATGTTTAACATCATTATCAAGATGTCTAGTCAGCAGGACAACTTTAACAAGTTAGGAATCTATGAGTTTGTGCTTATTTGCGGACAGGATCGACTGGCACCTGATATGCATCGTTCAAACATGACCCATGAGCGCAATCGGATTTTCGTGTGATCGCAACAGGACACCTTCCAAGGTATTCAGTAAATCAGAACCTTTGCCAAAGTATTAGTACAGAACGTTTCCTGAAAATTGACTAGACGGAAGTTGGTCGATTACTTCTCCGGACGCAGAACCGCATGATCACCGATGAAGTATCTTGGGCATTCATGGCTTCTTATCTGTCTTGATACTGGGTATGTTTTGGGTAAGTTTTTAACCGTTTAAGACCGACCTAGAAGAAAATTAAAGGTATAAGCCCGGAAAAGAAGACGCTTTATAACTTTATTGATCATCGATTGTCCAACGGGAGCGGCAGCCAATTGGTAAATTTTCAGTTAAAACCTGTTTGATCGATCGCATGCATGATGAATACGCTGGCCGGTGTATATGATGTACGCGGTAGCACGCTCAGAATACGTGGTGTCGCGGGAGAAGTAGTCCAGGCAGAAAGAAGTCCAAGTTGGTCCATAAAGCAGCAGAAGCACTTGTTCTCCTACAATGCCGATCAACCAAGCTACCGAGTGATTCGATGACAAGCAGCAGCTGTCGATCATCCACCACCAAATCGTCTAGGTTCAGACAGAGGAAGTTTTAGAAGCTGAAATGGTGAAAACTAAACAGATTGCTGAGCAACAGATACAGGAGGCTAGGATTCAAGCCGAGATAGCTCGAAAGGAGATCCACATTAGCATGAAGATGCGGTGCCAATTGGTAGACTTGAGAGCAGAGATGTGCGCTGTGCAGTCATACTCTGAAGACGATCCAAAGTAGAAGAACGGTTGAAAGAAGCAGCTCGCCGAACAGGCATCATTGCCTTGTATCAACTAAATTTGGCAAGCCTGGCTTGAATTGCCTAGCCCGGCTTGAATTGCCAAACAGGTAAAATATTCTACTTTGTTTTGCGAGCCAGAGACTTTACAACACATTAGCCAATATTAGAGCTGTGACGTCATATTTGAATAAATATGCGCATAATTAACAATGGCTGATTTCTCGCTCTCGATTCAATTTCTTTTACTAAACTCGTGTTCTTGTCAGAATCGATGGACAGGAATATACACGTGTGTGTTATTTAAAGTAAGTGTAATAATTGCATTGGGTACATTGCTAAGGTCATTCGCTATAACTCCAGTAGTGTTGTTGACCGCTTTGCCATTGAATGGTAATGAGCTCTTCAACGACTATACATATTAATGAGTTCGGCTCTCCGTCGCAGTTTGGAAAGCCAGGCTTGTCAATAGTCACTTCCTTGAAAGAATGGGCAGATGAAGATGTTGGGGTGTAAAATCATATTCAATTCAATCCAATTGTCGCCGAAAACGGATATGTTCAACCAGATAAGGACGAGAAACCAAACCCGTTGTATTCCTGCACTGGTGAACTTACTCAGGATATGAGCGGTAAGCTTACGAAAGAAAGTCCAGAAGTCGTGCAGAGATCAACCAAATCAGCTGACATTGGTGTGAAACAAGGGCTGCCACGTCTGTTGGTGAAGTTCAACCGGACTGGTCCATGCATACCCAAGGGATGATGCGAGATTACATCTTACTGCAAGGCACTGATGAAAGGGTTGCTTTTCAATCAAATCCACGCTGAATAACGTTGCAAAACCAGTTTCAGTCACAATTTCATACATTGGAAGCTCAAGCATGTCAAGCTACAGGGGGTGAACCGTGGTGTCCATACACAAGACCTACTTATCCACCATCGCCATGATATTCAGGGTCATGGTCATTCTAGACCAAGAGATGTATTATCCAATGTCAGAGTGCTCCAGCTGTCATTCATTACTCGAGCCAAGGTCATCAGAATTTAGGCCAAGGACATTTGGGAGAGAGAGACGGTTCAATTCGAATGATTCAGAGCCTTCCAGCCACTCCTCAGTATTAAAGCGAGGGGCATCATAATCCTGGTCAAGGTCATCACATCTTAAGCCATTCGTTGTCCACCTGAAGGCTCTTCAGCGCGCCTTGAGCTGCCAAAGTCAGAGATAAAGTGTTTCGATGGAGACCCCTTGATTATGCCAGGTTTATGATGGCGTTTAAGCAGAATGTTGAGACAAGAACATGTGACCCAGGGAAACTGTTCCAGCTTCTACGAAAAAACATTCCCATGGAAGGGCCAGCGATGCCATTGCGGACATACTTTTTTCAGACCAGAGGCTAAGCACGACATTTGGTTAAACTTCGGGCAACCGCATCTGATGACAATGGAATTTTTTAAAAAGCTGAATTCACAGGGCGACATTAACTATGGTGACAGGCATGGAATAAGAAGGTACGCCGAGCTGTCTCTCCGTAGCGTTAACAAATAGAAGGGAAAGGATCATCAGACTACCTTTTGGACGCCGTTGCCAAGTTGCCGATGCAGGATCGTCGTGCTTGGCTGAGAGAGACCGCTTCAATCCGTGAAGAGTCGAAGAAAGTCAGTTTCGCCGATGCCTTTGATTTTGTCAAAGACTCTTGTGAGAAGTGAATGATACTGAATTTGTAGCGTGAATCATGATGAACGTAGGACCATTCACAAGGAGCGAGACAAACCACCAGCTGTGAAGGCGTACTTCATATCGAAGACAAAGACTGCTGATGCGACTAATTAAGGTGCATTCAATGCGCGTGCAGTGACGGTCCGGAGCACTGTATTTGATAGTGTTCTACCATCCGGAAACTTCCATGGAAACAGAGGCAGGAAAAGTCAAAGGAGAAGGGCTGTGTTGCACCGGTCTAAATGCTGATGAAAAACTTAGCCAAGAAAGGCCCTTCACCGAGGGAATGTACGATGACAGGATGCAGGTCAACATCGAAACACCATACCCTTCTAAATTTTGATTATGACCAGCTCCATGACAATCAACAGCAATTCCTGCTCAGAGAAGCAGATAACAGGGTGTACTTCCTAGCCTTTCCCGTCATTATCAGGTCTCTAATCACTGGAAAAAAACCTGGGCAGGGATAGACTCGTTTTGCAAGAACTGTCAATCAAGCAGGATAATAAGCGAGTTGAGTTGAAGACATTGAACGCAGTTAGTGCAGGCGAAATCACTACGATCAGCCTCAGCATTTCAGGATTAGATGGCAACAGCTGGTTTGAGATTCCAGAACTTTTCTCATGGGAGAAATTGCCCATTGGGAATAAACATTTGCCAACCAAGTAAACCTGGTCAAATTACGAGCATCTCAGATATCTACCGGTCGCAGACACTCCAATTGAAAGGCTGAAGGTGTTGATTGAAGGCAGCATCCCATCTGCCTACAAGCAACTTGAATGGAGAGAAGGACCGTGACCGGACCAGGCCATCGCTGTAAGTTACCCATGGGACTGGACACTGCTTTGAGGTCCCACTTTAGCTGCAAGAGTGTAATCATGTCTCTGTAAAAGAACAGGAGATGAGCGAGATGCTCATGAGCTAGATTAGCTGAACTTGATGATCGAGTTGGAACCAAGTATCATTTCGACAAGCCAACCTCAGCAAAAGATGTGATGCGAATCAGATTCTAAATGACATCCCCAGCAAAAGAGAGCTGGCACTAAAAAGACTTCAAGGAATCAGGACAAAGCTGAAGAAAAGAAGATTGGTGAAAGAAAAAACTGACAGAATACGATGGCAATTGTGACTCTTCAGAAAATACAGAGAGAACGGCTATGTTGCTGTGATAGCGACCAATGAGCCTGTACATTACGTGCCCTTTCACTATGTGTATCACCCAGCAAAACCTGGAAAATGAGGATCGTGTGGGACGCTGCCGCACGTCATGAGGATATACCTGCTTAAATGACCATGTTTATGCAGGAGCAGAAAGCATGAATTCGCTGCTTGGTGACTTGATAAGGTTCATGGAGTTAAAAGTTAAAAAGTTAAAGTTTAGGGTTTATAGTCTGATATCAACTACGATATAGGTTATCATCCGACTTTCAGTTTAACCCCGGTCTGTCCTGAAACCTTTCAGTAGACCACAGATGAGCTGCTCAACCAGCGCTATAATCTGTGCATTTCTGACCGGTACCCATTTATACACCTGGGTGCAGAGAGGCAAGTAAGACAAAGAGACCAGCCTACAGTCTCACACCGACAGTGGGGATCGAACCCGGGACCTCTTGACCGCTGGTCGACAGTCCAAGCCACTACACCACAGCGGAGTTGAGGAGAAGTAGCTTTCCAAGTTGACATCGATGCGATGTATAATCAGATTTACATCAGGAGGCAACATCGGAATCTGATGACGAGGTTTCTGTAGTTCAAAGATGATGAATTGGATGCAGTGCCTGAAGAGTACATGAGTGACTTGACCGCATATAGTGACTTTATTCTTTTTCAAGAACACTGGCAATATGTTGAGCAGCTCAATAAACTGAGCGCTGACTTAGGACATAACATGAACATTCATGGTGTTTCTGGTATGGATAAGGAATCTTTGTTGGTTTGCAGACCACATGGGGGTGTCGCAATCGCCTGGAACGCGAGTTCAGGCGCTGTTGTAAAACCTGTGCAGTGGGAATCCAAACGAGTGTGTGCTGCTCAGGTCAAAAACTTGAGTCTTCATCCTGATCAGAGTGAAATTCTTTTGGTAAATGTTTATATGCCGACCAACAGTGGTCAGCAGAATATTGGAGATTTTAACGGGGTGTTGCAAGAAATCACAGCCATTCTTGAAAGTAATCAAGCTACTAATATAATTATTGGAGGGGACTGGAATACTGACTTTAGCAGAGCAGACTCGGCTCATACTCGGGCCTTACTTGATTTCATTGAAAGGGAGAGCCTGGTCTGTGGACAGGTACCCAATACCTGTAATGCTGAATACACTTTTGAGAGTAAAATAACCGGTGAAAGACCACTAACTGATCATTTAAATGTTTCGGAAAGTGTGTTTAACTAGAACTGAGATTTCACCGGCACTCCAGAGCTGTGTATCACTTGGCCGTGAGACGGATCAAAAGGGAACAAGATAGAGTTGCTGCTGAAAAATTGGCTAATTCTCTAAGGGGTAAAAACAATAAAGAATTTTGGAAACGTCAAAAAGATCAAAGGTTCGGGTGGTGTAATTAATGCTGAGTTCAGTGGATCGAGGGTAAGGAGGATATTTATGAAGTGAAATTTTGTATAATTCCGTGCCTTATTATAATGTTGATATGAATAATTTAAAGGAGTCGATGAGTGAAAACATCCTGTTAAAGTGTTGTGAGGGTCGGTGTAATAAAAACCACCGGGTTAGCGTTGAGGATGTGAGCCTGGGTATCTGGAAGCTTCTAAGAGGGGGAAGAAGGATAGTTCCCCTCACATTCAGTCAGATCATTTTATTCATGGAGGTCATAAATCAAATTATGTTATCCTTGCTTCTAAGCTCAATGGTCTCGCATGGATATTGTCCAACTAGTTTTTCTAAGACGAGGGTGATACCTATACCGAAGAATAATCGTAAATCCTTGAGTTCATCTGACAATTATAGAGGTATATCACTTAGCAGCATCATTGGTAAAATTTTAGACAATGTTTTTTTGAAGAAATATGATGCTGTGTTAAGGGCAGAGACATGTATTCATCCACGACCGGAAGTGTGGCAGTCACATAGAGCTTATCAAAATGTCAAGTTGTGGTAAATACATGGCTGGGATGGACCAAAGTGGAATTAATTCTCAATCTGTGGTTGATTCTTAATCTACAGAGTCAGGCCATCACAGAAATATGCTTTTTGATGATATATTTAAGAAAATGTGGTCTCACTGGTCAGTTTAGAACTTGTATTTTGACAGGGCCATATCAATGCGTCAGTGACGTTTTGATGGATATGGTGTACGGAAATCATTTTTTCTCTGGCAATCTGTATTGGAATATTTTTAAACTTTATTATGCTATTGGCAAAGGGTTGTTCTTGACACATATAAAATTTTGTGCAGATTGATTGGTCCAAGGAGTACTTTTTTTACCAAAACTTATGAACAACAATGTAGACTTAATGTACACAGGTTTTAATAGAGGGCTCCGGCCTAGTAGTCAAAATGGTTGACCAGGTATGAAAAATTTGACACTTGCCATGCTTGCACGCACATTTTATTTCTCTATTCTGCACGTCCTTTTCATTCCTTTTTAGCTCACCTCTTAGCAGAGGTGAGCTTATCCCATACCGTGGCGTCCGTCGTCCGTCGTCGTCGTCCGTCGTCCGTTAGCAGGGCACGTTTCGTAACTGTTAGAGCTATTGAGTTGAAACTTGGTACACATGTACCCTTATGTAATGACACCTTGGAGACCAAGTTTCGGTCCGATTCGTTTCATGGTTTTGCCACCAATTTGATATCATGGGTACATCTAACCACCATACAGTATATGTCACACAGGTTTTTAATTCGCCGTCAGGCCGTAACTATGGCACGTTTCTTAACTGCAATGACTATTGATCACAAATTAAGTACACATGTACCCCTTGGTCAGGTGATCTCAGGTATCGAAGTTTGGTGCGATCTGATTTGCCGTTTGGCCTCCAGGGAGGGGGCCAAATCCTAAATTCTTCAAAATGCCATTATTCCTAGTAATGACTTGCCCGATTGGCACCAATTTTATATCATAGGTACATCAAATTCTAACAACCATTCAATGTGTCACCAGGGTCTTCTTTGATTTGACCTACTTTTCAAGGTCACAGAGGTCGAATGTACTGTAAATTGGCCATTTTAGGGAAATTGTAATTGCTTGGACCTACATCAAACCTAACACTACATGACACAATACCATGCTCTTTATCCATCTTTCCTCCACATGAGGTGAGCACAATGGCCCTGGCCATTTCATTCTTGTAGTTGAACCAATATTTATGGCATTATTGTACATATTAACCCTTTCAGCCGCAATCATGGATTCAGACCTTAAAACTGAAAATAAACCAGAACAGCGAACCTGGTCTGAAGTCGAATAGTGTATAACAGTCTGTGTATGGACTGGGTATAGTCGTAGTTATGGGGAGACACGGAACGGGTGCAGCAAAAAGCACACGGCCCATACATGCCATAGGCTTGCTTATATTGCTTACTATGGTGGCCCCTTGCCTTTTGGACTTGATGTCTCTCACAAAAGCCACAATGAATGCGCTGTGTGTCAATGTTGACCACTTGAGTTTAGAAGCGAGGGGTATTAACAACCAGAGGAAGACTTGCCTGGCTGAAAAGAAATGCTTTGGGCACTTAGATAAAAAAGACTGCTTGTTTTGAGGTAAATGCAAGGTCAAACTACATGTAGTATAATAGTGAGTATAAAGTGAAGCTAGTGATATATTAAATTGTTTCTGAGCTGGATGAAATTGCTGTGTGTTGTCGAAACTGGTGGTTGTAATCTCTTGCTAGTCTCTTAGCTCTCTCCTTTAATCCACCCTCCTCCTCCAGTTCTAGCCTGTCCTTATGGTAATCCATGTCTTTAACTGCCCCCCTTCTCTTGGCTTGATAGAAAGCACGCATTCGGATTGTCCTCACAACTCGTCATCTAATCCTAGTTTTTAGCTCGCTTTCCAATTTCTTATAGTACCATTTCCTATTGTCCATTTCTTTCAGACAATTCATTGCTGCTGCTGAAATTCGGGCACCAAGTCTCTTGAGCTTCAGTGGAATGGACTTTCCCCGTTTATTGTTCATGGTGTGGATTGCTGCATGAACACGACTGCGATAGTTTTTAAGGTGAGTCGCGTTTTTTGGGGCAATCAAATTCAATTGCCGATTGGCACTCTCACAGGCCTGTGTGTTTGTCGCATGTCATATATTTTGGCTCACCTGTGAGCCTTTAGCATCACGCAAAGTCCGTCGGTCGTTGTCGTCGTCGTCGTTAGACATGGGTTGCACGTTTTGTAACTGCTCAAGCTTTTGAACTCTAACTCCGTACACATGTACCCCTAGGTGACCGCTACTCAGAGACCGAATCGGGGCCTCATATGATACAAGGTTTTGCCACCAGGGGGCCAGAGGTCAAAAATGGAAAAATTGTGTTTTCTCCCGTATCACCGGTCTGAAAAATTTGAAAAAAATATGGTAGGTACTTCTACCAATGGGACATCGAATATCCTCCGGGTTTTTGATTTTACGTACTTTTGAAGCTCACAGAGGTCAAAGTTTGTCGGCAGTAACACCGTTAGTCGGTGGTGGCACGTTTCGTAACCACTTCAGCCAGAGATCTCAAACTTGGTACAAATGTACCCCTGGGTGACCCCTACTCAGAGACCGAATCTTGGCGTAATACAATTCACAGTTTGGCCAATAGGAGGCCAACACCACCTGCCTCCGATTATACCAGCCGACTGAAACATATGTTATTCTTGGCGACTTCAACATGAATTCAATAGCGGGAGGTGAACATTTCAATGCCAAACTTGAAAAATTCTTTCTCCAGGAATATAACATGAAGCAAACAGTCACTGAAGAAACAACTGATTACCACACCAAATTAGACCTTGTATTTACAAATGAACATCATGTGGATCATACAGGGGTCATTGACAATTGCTGGTCTGACCATAAAATGATATATACAGCTTTACCAATGTCAGAATCACTGACCCCATAGCCTTCCCTTTGACACAGGTGAGCTCATGGTCCCTGGACCATTTCATTTAGACATGTTTTGATCAACTTCATCTCCAGTATGCTTCTCACTAGAAGCTTGTCAGCATCACTCATGTTGAGGTCCTTGGCTGACAACTCCAAGTTGCCTAGTTTGCATGCAACATCCAACAAGAACCTTGGCCATCGCATACGGTTGTTTAGATTGAACACTGGCTGCAGTCACCGTCGGAACAAGCGATCAGATTGTCCACTATTGTGGCTAAGTTTTCACCAATTTGGTCAGTATCCCCATGATACTTTTTAAACAGGGTATCGAAAATTGTGGATGCACGGATTGCAATGTCACTGGAGAGACATTTCTTCGCCTCTGCTGCATCAGGTGCCTTCATACCAGCAAACATTTCCTTTGAAAATTGGGCTCTCATGCCTTTTCGAAATTGGGCTTGACCCAAATGATATGTATCCGACATCCTTTCTACTTTTAAGGCCTTCCCAAGAAAGGTGCTGAAAGCATCCTCCATGCCGGCACTACATCTACCGTCACCGTCGGTTGTACAGCAATGAACAAGTAAGTGATTAGCTGCCAACTCTAAGCCAACCATATTACCAATGTCATATTCCCTGAGAACTTGATAATCTGGAAGATTCGCCTTGCATCCATCATGTGCTTCATCTGTGCCACACTTTGGTTGGAACCCTCTTCCTAAAAGCCATGCACCCTTATAACACAGTTTGTCTAGTATTCCTACTGCAACGATTTTGTGGGACGGTGTCTCATTTTCACGAACTAATACCACCGCTTGAGTTGCGGTTTGACCGGGCCTACTTCGTCTGGCAATAGTAACACTATTGGAGACTGTATCCATTTGAACACTGACTCCTGATTGATCACATCTCATTCTTTTCACCTCTTTTAGATAATCCTGTTGTCTCTTCAAGTCCTCCTTATTCAGTTCAACAGTTTCCATCCCAACCCTGTTGACGGTGTTTTGTAAACTTGACTTCGACATTGGTGGAACATTTGCTATTGACAGTAATGTCCTAGTCTTTGATTGGCTACCAATTTCCTGAGAAGCCAGTGCCAATGCAACATTTATTTCACCCTGCTTTGCACCACGACCTTGCTTCTCTATTTCATTATAGAGTTTAGAATAATGCTTCCCACAAGCAAACTTACAATTTGCACGCCTCAGTGCCCAGCGGCACTAGCACCCTTCTTGATGTCATGTTCTATCTCAAACTTTGGAATGTCACAGTGACCAATAAAGTTAAAATAGAGCTCTGCACACCCATTCAGCATTTCAAGAATTTTAAAGTTGCTGGCAACAATGTTAATATCCTCAGTTAGTTTAACATCCGTATTGTCCTTTGCAGCATCCTGTCCCCTCCGGCGAAGTATCTTCAGTGGGCTGACCGTGTTCTCGACCGTCGGTGCATAGATTATCCCATCCGATCGCTCACGCACAACATTGTTGTAATCCTCATGACTGAAACGAGACCAGCTACCATCGGTTTTCTCTGGAGGCATTGTCCTGCTGTAGGGCGAGTGGTAAGAGTGACCAACTTGAAATCCACGGCTTGGCTTTTTGCTGAGCTTAGGCATCTTGAGTTGAAGTTTACTCTGTGGAGTCCACATGTAAAGTGACCCCCCCCCCCCGAGCATACCTAGTTGAAGCTTGAGGATATTGGGATGGTTCATCATTGTGCTTCTTTGTACTGATGAGTTGCTAAGATAAACAAATATTTTAGCCATAACAAAAGTCATATCCTAATGAAAAACAAACATGTGGTACACATGTGTCCTTTGGTCTTTCAAGTTGAGAATGTGAGTAAATGAGGTTTCTCAGGGTCAAAGGGGTTCACTTTGAATTGGCCACACATGCTCTTTGCTGGCCATATGAAGTTCAAACTTGATAGGTAGGCAAGTGTGAATCTGAAGTAATCTGGAATTATGACTTTTTGAAAATTCAGACTCGGTGTTCTTGAGACAATTTCTATAATCCGTTGTCATGGTAACTGCCCAAACTTAGAAACCTGGCCCTGGGACATCCAACAATGACCATATGAACTCAAAAACTCTTTCTTTCTAATAATAAATAATTATGAGACTTATATAGCACTAAATCCAACTGGTTTCAGTCACTCAAAGCGCTTCACATTACCCCTAGCTATTGGCCTGTACATTCTTAGTTCAAGCTCTACTCTCTGGGAGTATTACAGGTCCGAGCTGCAGCTATACAGCGCTCAGGACTAACATTCATAGTGTGCTAACTCTGCCAGCTAGATACCCATTTACTCCTAGGTCGAGAGAAGCAAGTAGGGTTAAGTGCCTTGCTCAAAGACACAAAGACGAAACAGCAGTGACCCTTCTGAGAATCGACCAACGACCTCCTGATTTTGAGCCCGGTGCCCTAACCACTACGCCACTGATCTTCCCTATAATGATGTATATATCCTTTATTTCAAACTAACAGTGCTTGGTAGGATTTAATAATTTTTAACAGAAATATTACATGTTCGATATTTAAGAATTTGCCACGCCCACATCACTTCAACATAGAATTTGAGGCCGGACATAGCAAGAAGATGAACTCGAATAAAAAATTTTATAATTCAATATAATTCAAAAATTCCTTTTGCACAGTAATGTGGGCATCTTGGGGAATCGGAAAACAGCAGAACATTTGACCTGGGGCCAACATTGCTTCTCTAGTACTATTGGAAACATGGCGGCATTCTTGCGGGATACTTAAATGTAGACAGATGTTGTCTTATTTTCTCGACCCTTCACATTGTTTACACTTCTTTTGCATGTTTTTGAATCAGTTTTAAATGAGTTATCATACATTTTAACCCTTAGCAGAGTTGCATTACTCATTCCATGCTATTGAACAGAAATCCAAAAATCGAGACTGATATGTACTGTGTTGTAGGCCTATCCATAGTGTTGTATGTGATATACTTCATGCCTATGAACTCAGTTGATGTTGGGCCTTACATGCAGTCAGAATTAGTCATTTTATTTCAGACTCTTCTACTGGTTGCAGTATCCTGCAAGACCTGGGTCCTGTCAGTTCTCTTCGCAATCTCTGATTGAGGTACTGATGCATCAGATCACTCTTCAAGGACAAGGCTGTACCGGCACGATATCTCCTCATTGAGAATGTGACCAATTTAACATCTACTATCTGTTGAGGTGGATTCATAACAAAGCATTTTAGCATTTTTTCTCTCTTTTTAATGAATCGACATATTTGTCAGATTTCAACGCATTTACAGAGTATAAGCGCAGACCCTTGCGGCATTGGGCACCAGAGCCAATGATGACATGTGCCAATATATTGTTATTTCTGATTACATGTATAGTCTTTGTATAAAACAAACTGCTCCATAGTATCAAGTCATATTTGACAAAATTATTAGCTCTTGAGTTTGGTTTAGCTTCAGAATTAAAAGGTTGGCGTGGCACATTCAGATATAGCTTTGAGTAGATGAACTCCTCAAATTTCTTTAAAAGTCAATATTATTTAAAACTTTCTTTTGCAGACTGTTGTGAACATCTGGGGGAATCTAGGCAGAAATTCTGACCTGGGGTCAAAACTGGCAGTACTAGGGCAGAGACATGTATTCATCCACAGGCGGAAGTGTGGCACTGGCACATAGTCCGTACTGAACTGTGAAGCTGTGGTAAATACATGACTGTGATGGGTGAAAGTGGATTTATTCTTCAATCTTTGGTGGATTCTTAATCTACAGAGCCAGGCCATACGTAACAGGGATATACTTTTTGATAATTAATTTAGGGAAATATTGTGTCAGTGGCCAGTTTAGAACTTGTATTCTAATAGGCCCAGTCCGCAGGTGACGATTTGATGGCAATCCTGTACACAAATCAATTTTTCTCAGGCAATCGGTATTGGAATGTTTTGAATTTTTACACATATTTTGATAAAAGCCTCTTCATAACACATGTAAAATTTGGTGAGAATTAAAGCACCCTTGGTGTACTTCTTTCACCAACCTATGTTCATTAAAATGTACACAGAATGTACACGCTGGCTAATAGAGGTCTCTGGACTGCAAATTTTTTTTTTGCGTCTCAGTAGTTAAATTGATTCATAGATACAGTAGTTGTCAGGTTCATAATAATGTTCAGTTATGGATAATTTGATTCTTTTCTGGTATTTTGATTGTGTACAACTCAAAATTTAGCAAGGGGGGATTTGCTGTGTATTCCACTCTTTGTAATTCGCGCCTTACGTTGGTGGCGCCGTCTGTGTTAAGTTGAATAAACCTCTAGGACCCACATATATAGTAAACCGAGTCTCTGTTGAACTTTGATCTAAAGGCCTCCATACACTGCATGACAGAAGTCATTTTGTGGCTTGTTACCAAAAAAAATTTTGCAATGTAGATTTTGTGATCTTTGGGGGGTGCAAGAATGTCTTTTCAACGTCAAGTCCCCTCTGTACCACGATAGGAACGAAAAGAGGAAAAAGATAGCCAAAATCGCTACTGAATTGGACGTCACCGGTAAGGTTCACATTGGTAATGTTGGTAAATATGCCCCGACCAATTTCAATACACGTTTACCCAAGAAATAAATGAACAAAATTTTACTATCCAGTTTAATATTATTTGCTTGGAAGACAATACAAGAAAATTGGATGTAAACCCTGTGATTTTAACGTAATTCATCCACTACTTAAGAATCCATGTTGGTCGTTTAAATTAGAATGAGGACAGAGCAAATCGCACGTGGACCCACTTCCCTTTGCGTGGTACACAGGCTACAGGCAAAGATTCTGTGGCAAAATGTAAATGTCATTCATGTTGATTATACTTGAGTGCTTGTACTGTTTTAATACCCGCCGTTGTTTATGTTAACAGCAGATGACGCAATCAAGATAATCGCATTCGTCTGGTTCGTCTTCGCCGAATGATGATAATGAGAGACAGACATACCGATGCGACCAGTTCGGTGTCTGCCATGGTTATGAAGTGTGACGTCGGTGTAGAAGAGTTTTGGTCATTGTTGACGTGGAATGTCATGAATGTGTAGTGACCAGTCAACAACTGTGGAAAGTCACAAAAATATTTGTGGCAAATGGTTATTTCTGTGGCCTGTCGGGATCATTTTGTAGCAAATATGTGCTACATTATTGACTATTGTCGAGTGTCACCTGGAAACATATGTCGCAGGTGCGTTTTGGACTTCCACATGTCTATCAGTGTGTGGAGAAATTTCGACTCCTGTGGAATGTCACCAGAATGTCTTTTGTCGAAGGTGACTTTTGTAGCAGCTGATTTCTACTTTTGTCATGTAGTGTATGAAGGCCTTTAGACCGTATTTGCGTCGTTAAGCGATTCTGAGACTATAAACGTGTCTCTATTGAACATTGAACTTCAAGCAATCAGTAATTTTGGTCATGTCGCGTTTTGTGCTCTGTGATGTGTCGTTATTTGTCACATCTTAAAACCAATTTCGCAAAAGTCTCTATTGAACATTGAACTTCAAGCAATCAGTAATTGTGGTCATGTCTACCGAATCAGGATCTTTCGATTTACCACTAAATGATATTGTGATGTGACGATCATCTTTATTGTACCTAAATCATTGCTCTCCGTTTTGTGTTGAGATACCATGTTTGCAGTTCCATATAGTGTTCAACTCATTGCCCTTTCAAAAATTTTGCTGCAACTGGACTCAAAGTACTTAACTGTGGACTTCACTGACACATACGATCATCGATTGTCCAAAGGAAACAGCAGCCACTTAGTTGTATATGAGATGCTTCTTGACCGCCGACTTGGCTGATAGTTATTACGACATCATTGGAGACAAAATCTTATTCCTGAGCATAATCGGCGTTCATCATAGAGACAAGGGAGCCGCTATCAAATAATTTAGTAACAATTTTGGAAGTTTCCATTACGTACACGGCATAGGTTTGAATTGAATAGCCGTCAAAAAGAGCCCCCTGCAAGAGATGATGATGGCTATAAGCACAAGACCAAAAGAACAATCAGCTGAGTTCTGTCGAGAATTCGAAATATCATGACATATTTGAGATGACGTAACTTTACCACTAGCCGTGATTGTCACGTTCACTGAGTATTTTGCATGAATAGGCTCTACTCGACGAATGTCTGCTCCCGCCACACAATGAATCATGATCTCACTTTTCATCCAGCCACAGTATAGGAGTGTTATAGGTTTACTTGCAATCATTGATGCACATTATTATTTCATCAGAACTATCTGTAACCGATCGATCCAACTGGCATGGCCTTCGCTATCAATTTGGTCGAAATCAAGAACCACAAATTACTATCTTGGAACTTGAACACACTTTGAAAGGCTACTTTAAACCTACCTCCACAGCTTCAGTCACCGCCGAAATGGGGGACGATCCCCAAAAAGTATTAATGCGAGACAATGTTGATTTAGTACGAGCAGCTGTCCTTTCTTTCCCAGTTAAGTCATGTTCAACAAATTCGAACAATGATCCAGACACTATAAAAACGTTCGAACCGTATCCTGTCGAAACGATCAATTTAGTTTTTATTGTTCGTTCATTAAGACGTACTTAGTGACGAGGTCGATTGACGTTTTGACTGACTTGTACCAACGTCTCTTGTTTGTTCCCTACGGGTTCGTCTTGAGCTGAGCCGTATTTCTAATGACGTTCGTCTCCTATGGAGACAGCGACCACGGTGTCCCAGCAAATCGATGGGCTGTACTCGTGAAACGATGGTTTAGTTTGGATCATGTGTATTAATGAAATGCATTGAGCACCAAATTAAAATTCGTTCGTTTTAAGGTTTGCTCACTAAATGTGAACATCAGATAGTCTAGATCTGCTGACGCAAAATTGGATATATGAAAATTCTGATGAGGGTTCGAGCGAACCGAAATTGATCGTTGAATATGTATATAGTGTAAATAAACGTCTACATCATGAAGATGTTAGCAACTTTCATTGCGTATATATGGTTGTATCGCTATATGAAAATTCGTTCCTATTATGATTATAATGAGATCATAATACTGTCAAACTACTGATTATTTCGAGATAACATGTTAAAAAAATGTGTCAAACATTATATTACACGGATTACCTGCCCCACTTACACATTTTTAAGGTTACGTACCTGAATTAAAGGCCATATATCAAGGTTTTTTGCCATTTTCTGCTGTAAGACGATTTCAAAAGTGTACCTAACACTTTATACAATACAGAAAACCAAATGCAATTAGCTCCATCCATGTTGAAGATATAGCCAATTATGTGTTTGACAACTTGATTACCTAATCAGGCTAGCAACTGGCTTGTTAGAGCCAGGCGGCGGGTTCAGCAAAAGTTGTGATGTAGATCAGGTTATCTGTACATGTCATGCAATCATAAAAGCAGGAGGGCCTTAATTAATTATGCACACCTGGAAGTAATGTGTTTCATTCACTATGGTGTATTGTGTGGCTCCGAATTGTGTCAAGGATAGCACAAAGAACAATCGAATGACGGATGGGACCCATTTTCATGAATTTCCAAAGCCAGTTGAACGAGAGAGGAGGAAGCTGTGGATTCGGAAGTGCAAACGTTTGGAGTGTTGGAAGCCTGGGCCTTCGGCCAAACTTTGCAGTGATCACTTTATAGATACGGATTATCACATGAAGCCGGATATCTGCATCCAACTGAATATTAAATGCCACTTGTTAAAAACAGCTGTTCCAACCATGTCAATTGCATTTAATGCCCGAGGCTGCTGAGGTCGGTTGTTATACATAATGTGTAGGCCCCTATTGGGGCCTGTGATACCGCATAGTGTCTTCTTGTGTTCCAGCCATAGCAAGGTGACAGCGACACAGGTCAGTGTCAGTGACAGCCACTGTCAATGACAGATTATTGTCATCTGACATCTAGGCCTATCTAACGTTGCACAGCATTATATCGTCACGTCAAGATGATTGTGCTTAATACCGTCACTTTTCAATAGTAGTTCAGCGTCATGACATAACTAGCGATACAACACTGACGAGGCGAAACAATATTGTGCAACATTAGTCCGTTCAAAAATCATACATGTTATGCATCTGCAACCGTCTATCAATGTCTTCTTTGCTATATCGGCAGGTCTGCCATGCAAATTGATTAACCACAAATTCTAATCACTTTCGTCCGAATGATCACTCTCATTATGATCTAGTGATATTAATGGCTCGAACATGTACGGCTCAACGTTTAAATATCCTTCTGTATCGACCAAAACATCCTCAAATTCACTGCTCTCACTCTCTGAACTGTATGTGGAAGCCATCTTGCTTTGTTCTGACTGACCTGATCTACGTCATCAAAAAATCCCTAGCGGCCACATGTGGAACTAATCTAAAGTTGCGTGTGGTGGGAAATTCAAATAGTTTAAAATTGAAAATTGAAATAACTAAATAATGACTTTATTATTAGAATTTTTTTAATGTCTGGGATCTTGTTTTTTTAACCCTCAACATATTTCATGAGTATCAAGCATGTTTTCAAACCTTGATATATGGCCTTGAAACCAATCAGCTCGCGGTTTCATTTTGAAATCAATGCCTGGTTTCACCATACCAGTTGAATGGTATTATTTTACATTTGAAATATAATACTAGTATTTCTTCTTAACTTGAGAATTTGGTGTGTTGAAAATATTTCAGTCTAAGTTGCTTACTTAATGTGGTTCGGGGGCTTAGATTAACCCGTTAGTGGTCAAAAAGCTGATTTGCGAGTTAAAAATGAATAAATGGCTTGACGTTCATTTCGAGTGCGTAACCTTTATCAGTGTTGTGTGACATAGCTTTTCGACAACGCGGCCACTAAATAACGACGAGAATGGTACTTCATCTTAAGTTATTTTCCAGAAATCAACTGCCATATATTATTCCGAACATAACTCTTGAGCCTAATACTTGCAGGGCAGAAAAAACCTCACCCATGCAGGGCATCAATCCATGGAATATTTGACAGGTCATGACCATGATAATTTCAGGGTTTGGGGTCTGACGTTTTTTGGGTCGTTTTGTTTTTAATTCCACCGTCCAGTCACGTTTCCGGGCTTGGTGGGTTGACCTCTTGATTACCGCCGACCACAATACAATGTAGTCGTTTGCTATTTGACAAACCATTATACCACCGACAGCGAATTCGGTCGCTATGGTATGAATCCTTATACATGTTATAAGGTAGGCATAACCTGTTATTGTTAAAGAGATCCGGTCGTGAGGCTAGCTTAACGTAGTAAAAATGACTAAATTGGTGGTTACCTCTTACATGTCTTATGCAGTCCATTGACCGGAGTCAGTAATGTAATGCAACGTTTTGCAATGTTACCGAGATGCCCAGCCAAATTAATTAACTATCTGAGGGGAACTCGAAACTGCTAAGATTTATCTGGATTTTTCCCGCCATAGGTTCTAACCGGGCCATTCAAAAACTCCCCATTTTCATAAGTTTCCCTTATACGATAGGGCATGTTGCCGAGTGATCTCTGACTTGACCGGCAATGTGCAGATGGCGCCACTGTTTGATTTCATTGTGTGCTGAGCCAGGTAGTGCTGTGTGTTGCATTACGTCATTGCATGTCAACAGGGCATTTTTTGTTTTTTTTGTGTGTTTGGAGTTCAGGAGACTCTTTCAAGGGTCCGGAACGATAGACAGGCGTAAATGAAGGACAAACACAAAACCAATCAATCAAAATTGATGAGTGATCACCGGTTATTGCAGGAGTGTGAATTAATTTGCATCAACACCGATCGACAAGCCTGTTAATCCCCTCTACAAAACATATGATTTATGGGGGGTTTCACCTAAGACCTAATTATTACAACTTTTTACAATTGAAGCGAAAATCGAAAACTTTCCTTAAAAATGGCCCGGTATTGAGAGCTTTTGACGGAATAATAGTCAACATTTCCATTGGGACCCAAAAACCGCGTAGGGGAAATTATCAGATTCAAGGCACATCAGAAGTTTGGCAGAAACAGCTTCAATACATAATTCATGATATCAGATGACCAACATTCTGCTGATTGCAAGAAATAGCAGTTCCATCCGCTCAACAGTGAGACCAAGCAACGTATTAGTTTTTATGAGCTTTTGAAAAACTTTTTTTTCAGTCTCAGTCAACACGAATATGCATCTCCGTCGAGGTTCTTCTGGGAAACGGGGAATTTGTGTTGGCTGAAAAAAAACCTCTTTTTCGAAACCATAAAAAACTTTCATTTTAAGATTGTCGACTCCAGTTGGAACAGGTTATGAAATTCACATCGAGTCGTTTTTTAGCGCCACGGGAACGCACGACTTTCTTTCAGAAATTTGACAATTTACTTACGGTTCACCTGTCCAATCTTATACCGTTCTTTGTATTTTTCTAACTTTGATTTAAATGCAGACAACAACACAGAAGGGACATGACTTTCGTTCACTCTAAAAACGGAAGAAACCGGACTGCAAGTGAATTGCATGGCTCAACCTATCGCACGGTGCACTTTATAAAGCCTTGATTCAGATTAAGTAAAGTGCAAATTCAAACTACATAAGAACAATTACACAAAATCATTTTCGAACTTTTTCAGCGAAACACTATGAAAATATTCTATGAAAATTTGACCCTAATTTTGAAATATCCAATAATGTAATGTTTTTTTACCCTAATTTTGAAATATCCAATAATGTTTTGTCCAATATAGTCATTACAAGGAGACGTGGATGATTTTAAAGGAAAATGACGTGCAGCCTTAGGTGGAAAAAAATATATGCAAGAATTCAAAGTCGTAATATAAGATAAGTCCATAATTCGCATATCCAGCGAAACAGAGTATATTTTTTTGGTTTTATGTCCAGAAGTGCAAATCTACCGAATCAAATATTTTCACAACTGAACTTTGATTCCCCTATGTTATGCTCAATATTGATGAATTTTGATCACTTTCAACTGCTCGCGCCTCATCATTGGTATCAAAAATGAAGTGCTTCTTTATGCCGCAGAATTAGATCGACAGTCATTTCAGGTAAATCAATGCAGGACAGTCACGTCGCCATTCTTTTACATATCATTTTATCTTTAAGATAGGCGATACCAATAGTATTGAACTGGACCTGTTGAAACTGATTAGACTTCGGAACATTGTAGAGAGTCATTGTGCTTATTCCCATGCACTTATATTCAGTGGCTTTTATCCACTCGATCAAGCTTCAGGAAATGAACGAGATTGCCAGGTACAGTCGTGACAAATTTTCGTGAGAGTTGTACAGTATAGCAAATTCGGCTTGTGCCTTTTTTTAGTTTAAGACATCATTTTTAAAGGCAAGAGTCATAAGATGCATGTTAAGGTCATACACATATATTGTCAAGAATCAATTATTGATATCATCCATATCTAAGCATGTGACCGATATTGAATACGTATTGGAGAGTCGGGGAGGTTTTTTTGGCCACACCAGATGTATCACGTGCCAGAAGATTTCTACAGGAAACTATCTCGTTGACTAAGTTACGGTAGTACTTCATGTATTTGTGTTACCCTGCAACCATTGCTAGTGTAGCCAGCACATCCATATTCCTTCAGTATTCATCATTGCTTTGCCAAAGGATCAACGTAGTTATTAGGGTAGTATTACCAAGCTGCAAGCTGCCCAGTCACCTCCCAACAAACATGCAGCAAAAGTCATCAAATTTCACATAGAATGGCAGAAAAAAAAATGATTGAAACATCACGCTTTTAATTTTCGATTTTAATCTCGACAGGACCTGTTTGAGCCCTCGGTGCAGAAATCACCTCAGTGCGGCGGATCCCGCTGTCTGGATTTTTGTAATAGGCTGATGATAATAAAGACGTCATCATTTCGGCACTCGTTTACCCATGACGACGACACTCGAACTATCGGGCGGACGACGGCTTGCACTCGTTGGGCGGGAAAAGTTCCGTCAGGAGTTTTGTTACTAAAAGTAACAGATAATGCTACTTTTCCTCATTTCATTTTCAAAAATGATAGTTTGCTAACGAAGCAGGGGAAGCACTGGCATATAGATGAGATAATATGTCTCGTATTTTTAATGACGGCATTCCAGCGTCATGTCAATAAAATAAATGATGTTTTAATGATCAACAGTACGTCATCTCCATCACTGTCATACCATCCGTGAAAATTTTCTATCTGCGATTAAGTAATGCCTTTTCAGGTGAGCAGTTCCATACTCATTTAGTTGTTCTAGCCTTCATTACCTTGACAATGGTCATGGGCGGTTATGGTACCGGCCTTCCGTCACGATGATGATCGATCAACTGTTATCAAAAGATAACGATGGGATCTTTCATCATCAAGAATGTTATTAATCGGGATTGCTTACCTTCAGCCCCTGAAAGTAAAGTAAAGATGCAGAGATATAACGAGTGTAAACACCATAATAGAAAAAAATCAATGCATATCGATATCAATGTCCTGATTTGCAATACTTTGCAAACATTCTATTACCATACGTTAACACTATCAGACATAAAAGAACCAGTCGATCTTTAAGGAGAAGTAGCCGCAACCCATTCAAACAATTCAGTGACAATTTTGCACCCATTTAGACATTGATATTTTCTCTGAGTGTATGAAGTTTGAAGAGTCAGGTCAATGCTATCTAGCCTTGGTGATAAAAATGCATATTATCAAAGGTGCAATTCCGGTACGACTATTTACTAAGACTGCAAATATAACTAACTCGATATAAACGAATATTGCAAGTTCTGTATAAAATAATTGGGGATAAAACCAGTGTCATCAATAGTTTATTAGGTCTACTAACTAGATGAGTATCCTGGTTTAGGGTTAAGTACAGTAGAACCTCTCTAATAAGGACACCCTCGGGACTGAAAAGTACTGTCCTTAAAAGAGAGGTGTCCTGATTAGAGAGGTAAAATTGAATGGTAACAACCAATTTGGTACCAAAACCAGTGTCCTTAATAGAGAGGGTGTCCTTATTAGAGAGGTGTCCGCTAAGGGAGGTTCTACTGTACTAAAACAAAACACATTCGCATTCTTCATAGAAGTCGGAAAGAACTGAGAAGTAGGCAAAAAAATAAAGAAAATATAGTCTAACATAAATGTAAGTTGAAAAGAAGACTATGTGTAGAGCAACCACGCTGCGTAATTATTATTCGCCCCCGGAACTTAAATAAAAGGTAAAACTGTGCCCGAATGACAGTAGATCAGACCACTCATCAGACGGTAGAGTCAAGTTTTAGATATACGCAGTAGCTATACCACCTCGATGTTGGACATTACGGTAGTTTAATATCGTGACTGTGATGCGGAAAAGTGGCATTGAAGCTTGCTTTTTTAACACGGGAAGTCAGTCGCTTTTGTATCTAGAGCAATGTCGGGCGCAGAAATCGAAAAGGAGCTGATGGCGGTCGTCTTTACCTCTTCCATGTTTCACAATTATATTTATGGAAAGAAAGACGTAATAATAGAAACAGACCACATGCCGTTGTGGTAGCTATTACAAGAAACACACTTGCCGCAGCACCGGCGAGGCTGCAACGCTTACTCCTTGGATTAAAAAAATATATCAGTTTGATATGGTATCCAAAAAAGGAAAGGCACTGCAAATGGCCGACACTCTTTAACGCGCTGCTTCTCAAACCAGCAGATGTAAACCTAGATCAGCGATCAAGTGACTGTGATGACCTCACAGTTTTTTTAGTCCAATTAGCGACAACAAACTAGAGGAACTAATGCAAGCTACTGATGATCGCATTCTACAGAAGTTGAGTACGTGGCGGGATGGTTCGACCATGTCGGGGAAATCGCATCGAAGGTAACACGGTAGGGCATCTTTCCGTACGCTCAGAATGAGGTTGCTAAAACTCTAAGTTATAACTAACAAGAAGTAACAAACATCCTGAGCGGGACTCGAACTGGGAGCCTTCGGATTGATAGTCCATCGCTCCACTGTAGTTAGCGGGGAGTAGCTGCCGGCCATGGACATTGTCTGCATGATATTCACCAATTCTTTATATATAATATATGTAGTGCTACCCCTACCCAAAACCAAAGTCCTAACCCCCCCCCCCCCCCGAGCCAGGCTGGGGGGGATATTACTCAAGGAGGCATTAGAAACCTTATAAACCTGTAACCACCGCAAGGTACTAGTAGAGCCATCTACAGGACATCTGTGTAACTAAATGTTATTATATAGGTCATTATATAGGTCACCTCATCCTGAACGTACGGAAAGATGTTTAACCGTCCACCTTACCGTACGTTTCGTTTCGCGATGAACTACTTGTCGATAATGGCATTGTTTTCAGAGGACAGAAAAAAATGGTTGCCATCAAACTTCAACAGGACTGCATGAAGCAAGAACACGGTGGCCATATTGGCTGCGACGCCACAAACCGCCGTGCTCGTGACATTCTATCCTGGATGTCAATGAACAATAATATCTAAACAATGGTTAAATTATGCAGTCTGTGCCTTTGGTACGTCTGAGACGTAAGCTG
Organism: Lineus longissimus; assembly: GCF_910592395.1. Lineage (NCBI taxonomy): Eukaryota > Metazoa > Nemertea > Pilidiophora > Heteronemertea > Lineidae > Lineus > Lineus longissimus. Next base: position 2,865,714 of record NC_088321.1, read on the forward strand.
CTGCGACAGTCGGGCAGAGACAACTCTGAACTTTCTGCTGCTCACAAAGAAACAACTGCGCTTCGCTCAAAGGTCGGTGCAGTCAAACGCGACATCACCACAATGAAACTGTCATCTGAGACGTATGCTGCTGCTGCCACAGCCTCTAAAACTTCATCACCGCAGCATGAGTCGATTCCTCCTGGCGAACCACCAAGGAACTTCGAGACAATTATCATCAGGAGTACTAGTAATACGAGCTCACGGCCCGAAACGCATTAGCATTCTCAGAATGTCCCACTTTTTTTCTGGAGCTTGTGGATTCGTTGGTGTGGTACACTAACCAAGTCGGAGGAGAGCACCTCTTTTCGTTGGATTTAGATATCTTGCCCCGCACAACTTCCGAATCAATCGTTAAATTCCTTACGGACCATGCGATCATGGCACGTACTGTTCGACTGATCAAAAGCAAATTCAAGGGAGCTCAATCGGCAAAAAAGTATCGTGGACTTCGAGGATAAAGATACACTTCTCGAGTATACTCCTGGCCTGAGGGCGTGCTATGTCGCGAATGGATTGATTAGTTTCTTCGTTAAATAATGATGTCAACGACCTTTTGTATAGGAAAAGGATTCCGCATTTCCTGCTGGAACGCACGCGGTGTGATGGTTGGCGTTCCCTACGTTGATAATCTCTTGTGCGCAAGTTAAATCGACCTCATCGGTATTTGGCAACACTGGTTATATCCAGACTCGCTTTACCTTCTGCAGTCTATTAGCGATGATTACGTTTCATTTGGTGTCGCCACGAATGAACTTCTTATAAGTGACAACGGATGGATCGGAACTTTTTTCATGTGGAAAATATGCCTCGCAGCTATCATCCGCGTGCTTGATCTGAACAGCGATCGTGTTGTAGGAGTGAGCCTTATCCTTGCTTCGCAGAGGCCTGTGTTTTTCTTTATTGCATACTTGCCAAGCTCTTACTATCCTGCAAGCATCTTCGTGGAGTACGTGGATTATATTTTAAAATTTTGCGAATTTTACGGCTCCACCGGTAAAATAGCGAACATGGGATCTAATAAATGCGCAAATTAGTCGTGAAAGAACCCCCAGCGTGACATCCTGTCAAAGAGCTCGGTGTCTTGAGTCCTTTTTATCGCTGAAAAGCACGAATCGGTTTCCTATCCCCGTTAGTAACTCGTGTTCGGACACCACCCCAAATGAAGTGGACTTTCTTTCCGACAATACAACCCGCCGCTATGAGCAAAGCCGCCGTACTGACCATTCCACAAAGGAACTCCCGTAAACAACACCGTCCTCACTGGAATGACAATCTTAAATCTCTCCACGAAAACATGCGCCTCGTAGGCACGAGTGGCTAAAAGCTGGTAAATCGAGTGAACCGAACTCAACCAAATGTGTAGAGTATAAGCGGCACAGGCGCATATTTCGTGCAGATCTTAGAAATTTAATGAAGAAATGTTGAGAATGAATTTTACAACAGTCTGAGCTCTGCTTTTAAATTCTGGAAACAGGTGAAAAGGCATCGGCGTCCTCCACCATCGGCACTGAGCTTCGATTATACAATTTACCATAGCTCTGCTGATTTCTGCAACAAGTGGGCAGAGTACTTCGAAAATATCTTTATAGACTAGACGATTGTGTAGAAGCTGAATCTCAATTTGTCAGATTCGGTACATCACACCGGTCTGAATAATTCAAGGACTTCGTAGTGCTTCGAACTTTTAACACTACGAGCAGCCCTTACTTCCATTCTAGCAATGGCCAGGCGGAGCTGTTCAAAGCGTCTGTTAAGGACATCTCACAGGGATCATAGTGAATTTTACATGAACTTGCATTGTTAAATTGACGGAATACTCCTATGGACTCTGCGCTTGGCTCTCATGATCAAGCGCAACGAAATTTGTCTCGGTGCACGTGACGCGCTCAACGCTTCCCACAGCTGAAGGCCCTGCTTGAACCCCATATAAATAGTCCAAAAATGCCGATCTGAACTCCGTCGAAATTTAACGATATCCGTGAACAAATCATCCAAACTTTTGACACATTTGGTCCAAAGTAATAATGTTCGCATTCCGACCGATAAAGGATATGATATGGGTGAGATATTCACAAGGAGAGCGGACCAATCCAGATCAGTTCTAATCATGTCCAAGCCAAACCAGGAGGATTCCAATAACAGAAGAACCGCAACCATCTCTTCAAAAAAGTGGCAAGTTATAGTTACAATAACGATAGCAATTCTCCGCAGGGTCACGCAGTCATCCGTGCCACTATAAACTGCACCAGCTCCTCAGACTGACGCAGGACATCCGCCAATTACCTCACAGACTTCCAGACAGACTTCTTGCAATATGTCAACTTGAAAGTCGAGAAAGAAAGGGACACCCGGAATATTCTGATACAAAAGAACAATTGGAGCATCTTCTGGGTATTGGCTTTACTCTGGCTTCAATTGCCAGGAGAAAGTTGCTCGGAATGTGAAGTCGCCAGAGAGTCGACCGCCACATGAACCATTTTCAAGTTCTAACACGTCGCAAAAGGTTGAGTGTATTAAGCAGAGAGGAACTGGTGAAGAATCGGTGCGACGAATAAACCATGAAACGGCCGAGGGCCGTTGTACTCACCGTATAGATATTTGGTGGTAAGGAATGCATCCTGGAAACATGCTACATGTATAGTATATAGGTCAAACCAAAGTCGTGATGTATCACTGCTTGGAATATGCATCCTTGCTAGGAGAACCTACCATAATTTTTTTATTGAAAACGAGTCACTCATAATATTCGAGAGATATCACACTTTTTAGGTTTCCACTTCTGGCCCCCTGGTGGCCAAGTCAAGAATCAGATCGGACCGAAATTCACTATCAGGATATGCAGGACAGACAGTCCGTGCGGTAGCTTTGGGGATAGCCAGCTGTTCATAACAATTCAATGAACCTCGGTTTTATGAATGTCTCATTGAAGGACTTATCATAATCAGTTGCCTGCAACGGGTGGCCAATGCATTAACTCTTTCATCTTTCTTCCAGGTCCAGGCCTTTTAATCAAGCCAGACCCCCCCCCCCCCATGTTAGTAACACGGCAACGTGTGAGGTCTGCACTCAAGGCAGTAGACCCCATTGGAACACGGTGATTGGAAGTGCTGCCAGATGGGGCCAGGTAATCCGGCGAAGGAAGCACCATGTTCCCTTTCCAAATGCTCTGTGGCATCTTGATACACATCATCCTCTTCTTAGGTTAATAAAAAAGTGTATGAGGGGGCCAAGAGGGATTATAAAGTTATTGTACTGTTAACAGTATTAGACTGCAACCCAGATAGTTTATGCAGGCGTTATAACTTTGAGTTCTCTGTGGACCAACCTCGTCTTGAAATTAACAATCTCAAAATGGAACTTAATTCATACATTATGCATTGTGCATAGTGCGCAATGTATATACGCATAAACTGTCAAGTGTCGCAGTAAAATCCAGGCAAAAATCCGGCAAAATATTTCTGGGTTACACTTACAGTTGCTAGCTAGTAGGTAGCAATTGAGTCAGACCCTTTTGTACATGTATTGTATCCCATGATTCAATTTGAGGTATTTATCCCGGAGATAAATGATAAATTGCCATTACATGGTAGGATAGAAGAGATCAGCACTCTTTTTATGTTTCCGCAATGTTGTTTATGTCCCTTCAATTCAACATAAATTGTTGTAATTTTTTACTTTTCACAGGTGGCGATTGGTGGTCAATAGTGCAATTGATATTGTTTCACGGTGTCTGGTTCCGTGCATAAGGGTTTTGCCTGAAAACACAGCCCGAACGTGTCTGCGTGTATTCATCAATGGAATTCAGAGGTATGGACAGCCCAGTCACATTCGTATCGATGGTGGTGGAGAATATGTCCATGTTACTGAATTTCAAAATCGAAGGATGGTTGCAAACAGAGGCAGTGTGTTGATTGGTGCCTCTGTCCATAACCAACGAGTGGAAAGACTTTGGAGGGATGTTTTTACCGAAGTAATTGACATATTTTACAAACTGTTTTACCACATGGATGAACATGAAATTCTTAATGTCACAAATGAAACTCATATATTTTGTCTACATTACACTTTCATTCCTATCATTAATAATGAACTACGATAAATGCCCACAATAACCACCGTATCAGAACTGAACACAATCAGACCACTTTACAGCTTTGGTTCGGAGGTATAATTATCAAGCGCATTGAGAATTTTAATCAACCGCTATACAAAATATTTTACCTCCCAATATTGATGGTGATGAGGGGGATGATGCCTGGTTTGAACAGCATGGGGTTGATTGGGATCATTCTGATCCAGAAAACATCAGAAGAATTATAATCACTAGAAATCCTATAAATGAAGAAGAGCCATCATCATGGACTCTTTGACAAGTCTGGTGTTCTAGGGGCATGGATATATCATAAAGCTAGAGTTGAACCACAGTAGATTTTTGGAAATATTTAGGTTGATAAGGTGCGCATTTACTTTTGATTAACAGGGTATTCGGATCGACTGGTGGTCCAGGAAAATAGAAATGCATTTACCCGGTGTACCAGCGATAGCAGTCCTAAGGTTAGTTGCCCCCAAACAAAACATTTGTATTGTCAACGGTTATGGTTAGGGTTAGTTGTATACTCGGAAAAATAGAACACAACGCCTTAATCTGCTGTTACAATTGAAAGCGGACTATGGTTCAAGGGGGACTTTGATCGCTTTCACACCGGTATATACCATGCTGTAGTGAAGGGCATGTTAAATGAATACAAATTTGGTGAAACTTATTAGGTATTTATAGTAGTAGTTCATTGGTCAACACTGAACACAACAGCAATGTTTGAATTTAAATATAGAATGTAAATATATTATATACAATTTGAAATGTTCAGATTCAATTACAAATTCCAAATAATTAGCAAACATACCGGTAGGCCTTTAAGGTATAACATGTGCATTTTTTTTTCATTTTAGGTCTAATGGCCCATCATATCAAGACAATGCGTCTTGTCTCTAATTCTTGTTTGCCTAGTATAACTCTTGGTAGTGAAATATATTTCTTGCTGTTGGCAGCTGGAATGAACTTGACCATCATAAACTGTTCCTCCAAATCAGGATCTCCTCTGTACCATTTGAACTATGATTGATTTGTTTCAGAGTTGTCATCTTCATACCACAGAACCTACATGAACTAACGTAAAAAACTGAACTGCTGTGATGCTGCGTATTACGTAATATATTGTTCCAAGGAGACCAGCAAGTATCCATGTCTCTCAGTCAAACGTCAACCCCTACAGTTTATGACAAGGACAAACAGAGTGGCCAGACTAAAATGCCGTTCTGCCAGAAAACAAGTTGGTAATAGCCAATAACTTTCTTGGATACAACACTGGCTTGATATATTATAGTGTTTGTGATGGAACAAGTCAGACCTGTCTTTGCAGGAGGTGTTGACCAAGAGGAGCTTCTGTGGTGTGCAACCAATTTGGAATCAAATTAATGTTTTTAAAGTCCAAGTTCTCAGTTGGTGTCAATATCTGGAGGGCTTTTCATGAATTTGATGACGGTGATTGTGATGTTTAGGCCCAATTCTTGCTCATCAAGTTAAAGTGGTCAAGTTGAAGTCTCTTTTGGCACCAGTAATGTTAAAATTGTCACTGGAAGCTACCATTATGGAGCATTTTGCCTGACTGATGCATTGTATACAACAATGTGAGACATGCAACAAATGACATGTAGAATATTGCCCTTACAGCAAAATATACTCAAAGACATAGCGCTGGCGAAATGTATACACTTGAATACCAAGATGAAACGTTGAATAAAAATAGAATAAACACTTTTATTGTTACAAACCACATTGAATTTTAAAATGTAAGTGTACAAACAAGTGATATGCATATATAAATATTTTCGAAAACAAGTCACTAATATTAAAGCGCGATATTGCACTTTTTAACCTTTGTCCCCTGGTGACCAAGTTGAGAATCAGATCAAACCGAAATTCGGTGTCAGAAGTTATAATTATGATGTAGGAGGTGTTTGTACCAAATTTCAAGTTCATAGCTTTACAGGTTAAGAAACGTGGCATAGTTACACTCAAACGGCAAATTTACGCCATTTGACATCTGTTACATTAAGATTAGGTCATTTATCAAAAACCTGTATGATATGTGATGTATCCTTGCTAGGAGAACCTATTGTGGGCATTATGGATTTTAAGGTTTAGTTCTTTATCATATTTCCTATGGTCCCTTTAAGGCTGTGCAGCAGACAGGCCTGGGTCGTTAAGATAATCCTTTGTTTTCCAGATAGTGATAAGGCTTGTGTTGGCATTGTTTACTGGTTGGGGATTTCACACATTCGTTACTGGAGGGAAGTTTGTATTGTTCTAGTATCATGTGTCTTGGCCTATCGTGTAGTGATCTAAATTATGTAACGGGGCTATATTTTGGGCTGGGACTACTTGGGATGTTCACTCCTTTAGTATTGAATTCATTGTGTTCCTACTCCTCGGGGTAAGTATATAAACTGGGGTTTTTTGCTAGATTCTTCAGTGTGGCAAGCCTCGAGCTGTGCACTCAACCTCTCTTCAGATTCAATGTTAAAGCGCTGAACTCATCTATCGCTCTTGGAAAGTGTATGTTATAGCGCTGCCTTTCTTTGTGAGACAAACTTCTTAGAGTGTAGCGCTGCATTCAACCTCTCTTCCGAGTTTATGTTATAGCGCTGAACTCATCTATTGCTCTTGGAAAGTGTATGTTACAGAGCTGCACCAACCTCTGTTTTTTTTCTGCTTAGAATTGCATGTTTTAGCGCTGCCTTTCTGTGTGAGACAAACTTCTCTGGGAGTACACTTGTTCACTCATCATTTAATTAGAGTCCAAGGTTGTGGACATAGAAAATATTCTGAGAGAATGAATATCCTGTTGAGGTTTAGTCCAAGGTTTATAGTACGCAAGTCACAGTGTGACAGAAGTTTGAGGTTGTAAATATAAGTTGTGGGATGATTATGATGACGTAATACCTGCTTGTAAATAGAAGTTATGACGAGTTATGAATAAAGATAGTATATGGAGATCAGTTGTTTCTGGTTATAAATACTAGATAGTTAAGTGTTTCCTGCCCCGTTTTAGCAGGACCTTCATATTTAATAGTTTGAAAGTGGCAAGTCTTCTTACTGCTAGGACAACTTAGTCACACAACACTATCATCATTTTATTAAAAAACGAGTCACTTATAAGTGAGATATAATACTTTTTGCCCCCTGGTGGTCAAGTGAAGAATCATATTGTACCAAAATTCAGTGTCGAAGGTCACCTGACCTGGGAGTACAAAGTTTCAAGTCCATAGCCCTAGCTATTAAGAAACGTGCACCACTCTTTTTGAAACAGGATACAGACAACTACATTAATACCCTACCGTGAGCCAAAAACCGTACAGTACAGACAACCTTTATCCTTCATATACACATATGCAGGTAAATTATTCACCAAACTTTGTCCGATAGTTTCATACATAACATTTACATGTCAAAGTTCCATCTCAGAGTCTTCTCTCCAACTGGAACTTGCATGTACAGCCGATGAGTGATACAAAAAAGTTCCAGGTCAATGTACTCTACAATTAAAATATGATCCTTCCAAGATCCACAAGTCAGTCCCCACCAACAGAGCAACTCAAAATACATGCACAGCAATCAGGTCAGGACTGCATATCATATTCGGGCTGCACTTCAGACACATTTCCGTGAAGATTATAAGATCCCTGGGAGGAGGCAGGGGCTAATAATTATGCCAGGCTGAAGAAAGTGGTTGAGTTGTGTATGAAACGCACTACAGACAACTTTTTAGCACATAGCTCAGTGAGAATTTTGCGTGCAACAAAATTCAAGGTTATTTGTCCATGTGTCTTAGCCCAGTAGCTAATTCGGCACTTTGTTTACATTCAAGTTCTAACACAGCTATTTTAAATGGAATAACACCAAGTTCAGCCAACTTGGCATTGGTCTCCAACACTGATTGAGCAACCCCTCACCGAACGGCAGTGCACTGAAATTGACTGCATCACACTGCTTTTGACTGACACCCCCACTGCATATGACTTTTTAGGCATGCCATTTTTTCTTAATGTTAAAAAACCACTAATTTTGACTGAAAGATCACTGCAAAGCACTGCCACCTGCATATCATTATGAACGACATACAGTGGAACCTCCCTTAGCAGACACCTCTCTATTAAGGACAACCTCTCTATTAAGGACACTAGGTTTGGTCCCAAATTGGCTGTTTCCATTCCATTTGACCTCTCTAATCAGGACACCTCTCTATTAAGGACAGCACTTGTCAGTCCTGAGGGTGTCCTTAATAGAGAGGTTCTACTGTTTTTCAAAAACACTGCCTATGACTGAAAGACCACTGATTTCCACTTCTCCAACTCTGATCGAAACCCGTGGCATTTTCAAAATGACTGAAAACCACTGCTTTATGACTGGTGAGATTAAGATTTGATGGCAGTGTAAAGCAGTGGTAATTGCAGTCAAAGTCAGGCTGTAGGTGCTGTAATGTATGCATGCACTGCAAGATATCTGCATGGGAGCTGCAGTCAACAGCTGATGTTCTGGGCATCAATATATACACATCAATCAGTCTGTTAGACCATTATTCTAGAGGCCGCGTGCAGTAACTTTATTTGGATGTCAATTTGATCTTCAATCCCTGACATCACTGAAAGTAGCTAAGTGCCATGTGTGGTTTCAATTGTCTAGTAACCCCATCTGACCACTGTCATTATTGCTTCAGTGACAAAGTTTGCAATGACGTAGGTCAAGGACGTAAATTAGTCATTTAAAATGGTGTTTTTTTACTGTGACACATCATCATGCAATGGCGATGTCCTCTATTTGTGCACAACTTGTAGATGACGTCATCACTGCCATATTAGATGCAAACACATCATCTAAAATAGGACAGCAAAAGTAACAGTTGGCTAGAAATTTTTGCTTTTTCGCACAATTTCTTTGGTTGCCATCAGCACCAGCACAGTGGGGGGGGGGGGGGGGGGGGGGGGCCCCCAAACCTCTCTCGGCATCCGTGCCTGCATGCCATTGAATAAATTATTCATATTAACAATGAAAATGACTGCTCCCTCCTGGAGGTTTTGGAAATGGCAGTCAAAATCAGTGGTGTTTCAGTGTGGATTCAGTGTGCTGTGAAACATTTAAATTAACACCGAACCCCACTGCCAGCCCTGTGCATGATGCATAGTGGGGAGTCATTTTCAGTGTCAAAAACAGTGGAAATCAGTCAGCCAAAATATTTAAATGAGCACTGCTTTTGACTGCCCTACCACTGATTTTGACTATCTTACCACTGCTTGAGACTCCCTGACCTCTCTTTTTGATTGCTGTACAACTGTATGTTTGGTAACGCGTGACTGAAAAACACTCCCTTATGACTGCTTTCCACTGATTTCAACACTGCCATATAAATGTAAGGTAATTCTATGGTGGACCTTTCAGAAAAGCCCAATTCAATTTCCCTAAAGATGACTTCCTCTACCACACAACTTTTAGCCTATTCCAGGGCAGGTTTAGACACAAGTCTAATCCCAATCTCAATAATGAACACTTCTTTGTGTTATTGCTCTTGGGAAATCCACTGATATAGCAGTAAGACAATACCTACTTATTTGTGGACCATTAAGTCAGGTAAGGGCATGGTCAAAATTGTTCCAGGAAACAAAGTCTCACTCATTATCTTTTTGTTCTACAAATTTCATGTTCATGCATAACTATTTAGTTGGCTTTACATATATACATTTCTTTCTATTGGTAGAGGCGTGTTATCATCTTGACTTTTGTCATAGCCAGAGCAGGCCTGGACCTACCGCTGGATTATTTGTATGTGTAGTATTTAGCTTACCTAAGTTAAGTTTGGGAAGCTAACATGATTGCCAAATTAGCTTGATTAATGTTATGCAATCAGTAATTAGTAGTTTTCATGTTAAATCAAATGCTGTATATCCGACATTCAGGACTGGCACTCCAACCGGGGAAGACCTATACCAGAATTGGATCCCAGTTTTGTGATTTGTGAATGTATTAACACCTGGACTTGAAAATATATCATTTAGAAGGGAGTTCCATCTTCAAGTCTTTACTGAACATTATTAAGCTAGTCCACCCTGAATTTCAAACATATTAGTAACACTGCAACCTGACAGAATCCTGACTGACATCACACTGCTTTTCGGTGAGGGACTGCACCTAGCCAGATAATATACCTCATCTATACCTCAAACAATTTGTTAAGAAGAATTTACAAAAGTGATTCTTCTGAAAATGGAATTGCTATGACACCAAGGTATTTTAAAACGCAAAATGCCTTCAAAACCTCAAATTATTGTACAATGTCCAGTGATAGACCATGTGTGAGCTAAGTATAGACTATTTGCTTATGAGAGCTACATATGGACTTGATTCGCAGCTTGATATAAATGATAGAAAACTATTAAAACATTTGACATTAACTAAATAGCTAGACTCTACATGTATTAGTGATAAACAGTGTACATGTACAGGACCAATAAACTTTGTTCCACAGCAGTGAACACATCAAATGCTAAAAAAATTATGAAGAGAATAGCCTAACATGACAATGAAGCGGCCAGGGCCGTTGTGCTCACCTGTAGACATACACTATTTTCTCACCTTGAAAAGTAGGCTTAGGTGGGTTAGGGCTAGATCAAATTGCTTTTGAGTTATAGCACTTGGATCCGTTTTGGGTGGCCATATCTGAAGCTGGAACAGGCTGAAATTGTGCCCCGGAGAAGGTCTTCTCCGGGGCACAAAATGTTCCAGGTTTTGAAGTTGCTATGTAAAACAATGACAAAACGTGCCACATTTTTTGTTTTTTTCCAACTTTGACCTCGGTGACCTTGAAAAGTAGGTCAAATCAAAAACCTGTATTATATGTGATGCACCATCACCAGATGAACCCACGATAAAAGTTTCGTCATACTAGCTAGCAGCGTTCAGGAGTTATGGCCAAAAGGTTTTCACAAAGCGCCCCCTATATGCCAGAACAATAATAAAATCGCGCCGAATTTAGGTATACAAGTTACTGTTGCCCCAAGAGACCCCACACACTAAGTTTAAAGTTTCAAGGTCCAGTGGTTTAAGAAACGTGCCACCATTGTTTAACGGACGACGCGCTATCACTATAGCTCCCCTGTCCTTAAGACAGGTGAGCCGAAAACCAAATACTAGACTAAACTCAACATTCGCTACACGTACCCGTAATTAACGAAGAGAACCAATGGCAGATAAGATGTACAGGTAGGGATAAAAGTGAATTAACAAAATAGACATTTGCTATTATAAAGAAAATGGCTTCATTCAAGACTTTTGAGAAGTTATTGAGACAAAGAGAGCAAAATTATAGATATTAAGTATAAACAATAGCTATGCCTACATTGTACTTTAAAGTATAACAGGGTCATGAAAGCACAATTTTTCTTCAAGACCTAAACCCGCATTCATCCCCAAGGCTACCACAATTACCTGAGAAAGAGCATCAAACTAACCGGATTCACATTAGCAAAATATACTGATTAAGTGGACAATGCATATTGGTTAAGAAACGTGCTATAGTATATAGCCAAATCTACATTTCATGCCATTTAAAGAGATCCAGTCGTGGCACAAGTCTTTATTTAGACTACAGCTGAATGTGGTAAAAATATCTAAATTGGTGATTGCTTCTCATGCAGCTTATTGGCTAAATAATCACCTACCGATGGGGAACTCGAAACTGCTAACATTTATCAATGGAAGCTTATTCTCGCCTTAAGTTTCAACCGGGCCGTTTAAAACTCCTGTTTTTTATAAGAGTTTTGCTGTAGGTTACCTTTAACCTCTGTGACCTTGAAAAGTAGGTCAAATAAAAAACCCATGTGACACATACCTTATGGAGGTTAGATGTACCCATGGTATCGAATTGGTGGCAGGTAATCACATTTCTACATTTTTTCTGAATTTAGCCACCTGTTGGCAAATTGATGAATGAAATGGAACCAAACTCTCGGCTGTAAGATGACCTGACAATGTACTCATAGGGTGTGTACAAAATGTGGGATCAATGGTCACTGCAGTTAAGAAAACTCTCGTCATTCTCGGGTACATACCTTAAAAAAACTCGATGTACATGGTGTCAGGCACCTGCAGTTGAAATAACGTGGCAAGAGAGTCTTTACAAATGGAAGGGGAAAAGTATCCTATCAAGACTACAGCATGAGAAATATTTCTGCCTAAAAGGAACATTTTATCTCTCCCACACCATTCATGGTTCATAATGGGAACCTTTTCATTTCTCCTTATAAAAAACTCAAAAAAAACTTTCCGAAAAAAAATTGTAAACATCTCTCTGGTGACACCATCTAGATCTTCAGCCACCTCCTCTCCCACTATCACCACTACAATACGATGAAAAACCAAGTCCCTATCCTTCCTGTGATAGTCCATAAGACTTAGAATTGAATCCCTGCGGACAAAGATCCTTCTCTCTTGTCCAGCTCCCATTAAAATCTTGAGCTCCATTGATCATTTTCGGAGTTGCAGCTAAATCTGAAAGAGCGAAAAAAAAGATTTTGAATCACACGAGATAAAACATTGGGTGGGATGAATAAGCCAGAAAATGCTTTTACTCCAAAAGTGCAAAATGGCTAAGCAAAAGTATCAAGAAGTTGATCTGCCTATTCCAGGAAAGTAATCCAGACATGGGGATCACAAATTGGGAAATCCAGAATATCCAATATTTGCACATTTAAAGAGGGGAATTCATGACACTGCGCCAGACTAAATTAGTTGTGTCGTCACATTAATCCTTTTGTTTCGCAATAGCAACATCAGTCATGACACTTCAAAGAAAACTGACAACTGGTTTGCCTCAAGAGCCCAAAGCGATGCGGACATAACATTGTGAATGGACTATAATCTATATTAGTAGGGATTCTTCTCCCCAGAAAATTATCCGGCACACTCTCGTCACGGGTGGACGTGGTGTATGCACGTACATAATGGAATGCACTGCAAATGGTAGCTAGATTCAACCTTGTCCGCGAACTGAACATACAGTCTGGGTTCCAGGGTGATGTCCCGTATGAAAATACACAGAGGTATGCATGTGAAACCTCACTGAACTCGCCGGTTACAGCAATACCAATAAAGGAAATTATTCTGAAAGTGTCCTTCCCCTTGCTTCCGATTGTCTCGTATTGTAATATTTCTGCGCCTAGGATTGAAATTCAATCAGCCCTTATTTTGATACCGCTGTTTGATCAGTTGTTTCGCCACAAATCAAAGCTGAAAATCATAGCCTGGTACTGCTGGCCACCGTCAGATGGCAGGGTGTTGATACCCCAGGAATTCCTTGATCAACATCGTCCCCGGTGGAAGATGCGTATGGAAATACACTGAACAATACATGTAAAGAATTGAACGGCACGAGGATACCGCGTGTGTTTCATACACAGCATTCACGTCGTTCATATCATTCTTCTTCGCTATCTTCCAAGTTTCATGCAAATTTCTCGCGTTCCTAATAATGGCACCCCCCCCCCCCATCAAAGCCGGAGACTCCAGAGTCTGGCAAGACTCAACTGACAATTCTAGTTATTGTTTTTTGTAGATGATAAACACAAAACCAACCCGTGTGTTTTAATATTAATCAGATCACATGCTCCTGATGGTTTTTGGCCTAGAAAACCACTCAACTTGTGATGTGAATGGATCCCAAAAACAAGAAGGACCAGAGAACATACCAGTCATTGCCACACCTGGCATGTTTCTCATTCTCGGTTGGTTCATGTACACTATCAGCTGCCACCTCTTCTTCATCAGAGCAGTCATCTTCTTCCACATCCTAAAAAGACGCATGTTTTTGAGGTTATATGATTACAATACACACTGAATGTGATCCGAAATAGAAATAGAAATCCCCAAATTCACCCTGAGGTAAGTAATCTACATCGATATGTATCTTGCTGTAACTGTGTTGCTTCATACTCATATACCAGGGATCTCAAAGACCATCCACGCTCCAACACTCACTTTTTGGTTAACTCACATGAATTCCATGATCTCAATTCTGACAAACACCAACTAGATCCCCATAAATCAATCAAAATGTTGCTTGAATCAGATTCTATCTCTATATCATGGTGACCTGCTGCATACAACATGTGCATGTATATATGAATTACAACTACAAAACAGATGAAACTGCTGGATCTGCTCAAGTTAATCATCAAACACTCTGAACGAAATGAATGGTTAGCCATTTAATCTCTAGCTATTCACCAGAACGTTTGCACTCATATAAGTTATGCATGTCTATTTGTACACATAAAATGAAATGGCCAGGGCCATTGTGCTCACCTCATGTGGAGGAAAGATGGATAAAGAGCATGGTATTGTGTCATGTAGTGTTAGGTTTGATGTAGGTCCAAGCAATTACAATTTCCCCAAAATGGCCAATTTACAGTACATTCGACCTCTGTGACCTTGAAAAGTAGGTCAAATCAAAGAAGACCCGGGTGACACATTGAATGGTTGTTAGAATTAGATGTACCTATGATATAAAATTGGTGCCAATCAGGCAAGTAATACTAGGAATAATGGCATTTTGAAGAATTTAGGATTTGGCCCCCTCCCTGGAGGCCAAACGGCAAATCAGATCGCACCAAACTTCGGTACCTGAGACCACCTGACCAAGGGGTACATGTGTACTTAATTTGTGATCAATAGTCATTGCAGTTAAGAAACGTGCCATAGTTACGACCTGACGGCCAATTTACGCCATTTGACCTCTGTGACCTTGACAAGAAGGTCAAATTAAAAACCTGTGTAACATATATTGTATGGCAGTTAGATGTACCCATGATATCAAATTGGTGGCAATCGGGCAAGAAGTTAAGGAATAATCAAATTTTTAAGGTTTTTGGATTTTGCCCCCTGGTGGTCAAGTGGTGAATCATATTGGACCAAACTTCGGTCCCTGAGATTACCTGACTAAGGGGTAAATGTGTACCAAATTTGGGATCAATAGTCATTGCAGTTTAGAAACGTGCCATCGTTACATCCTAACGGCCAATTTACACTATTTGACCTCTGTGACCTTGAAAAGGAGGGCAAATCAAAAACCCGGAGGATATATGATGCACCTTTGCTAGAAGTACCTACCATATTTTTTTCAAAATTTCCCGACTACTATTAAGGGAGATATTGCATATTTTCACTTTTAACGTTTGGCCCCCTGGTGGCCAAACCATGAAACGAATCGGACCGAAACTTGGTCTCCAAGGTGTCATTACATAAGGGTACATGTGTACCAAGTTTCAACTCAATAGCTCTAACAGTTACGAAACGTGCCCTGCTAACGGACGACGGACGACGACGACGACGACGATGACGACGACGACGACGACGACGGACGACGGACGCCACGGTATGGGATAAGCTCACCTCTGCTAAGAGGTGAGCTAAAAATTATGTTTAAACAGCTGTTAGTTTGAAATCTAAACTATTGTTAGGTTGAAATTTAAAAAGATGTTTTTTCACAGTACATTTGTCAAGGTTGGGTATATGCTAGATGTACATTCAGAAATAGCATTATGGACTGGAGTTCAGATATTTCTTACTCTCAACTTACCACATCATCGACTGCAACATCCTTCACCATCAATGACGTATTAGAGGAAATACCGACATCAGTAAGGCTATCTTCGAAACTTGAAAGTTCTTTCCCAGCAAGAAATAACTTCACAGCTGGTGATGAGCTGGATCCTTCAACACAATAAACAGGAGCTGAAAACAAGATTGAAAGTAAATTCAGTTGATAACTGCATGAACATGTCTGGCAATCATTGTTGTCATTGAAAAGATGAAAAGAATAATACTTTTTGAGGTATTACTTTGAACTTCTTCAGCCAGCCAGTTTCCGAAAAAATGCAATACATAGCAATGTGACCCAAGTATTAGCAGGGTGAATGATACAGGTAGTGATAGACATTTTTACTTACCAATACATCATTAGTGACGGAACCGTCGTCTCAATGGGCGATTACCACGAAATGAAATCAATATCTCTTCTTCAGGTTCATCACCAACGTCCTTGAGCTTTTGTAACTGAACCCAAAGGAGAAAGCTGGGACTTAGTAAGCAAGCAAAATGATTTATCAACACAATCGAACTTTTGCAAATCTAACGATATCATTTTCTCTTTGGAAAAAGACAACCATAAAGATTTGTCTGTCTATCATTACTGACTACTGTAAGTGTAATGGCACAAAGTTTGACCACTGAAGCCTCTAAATACTTCTGATACTAAGGCTGAACACAATTTGTTAGGCGAAAACTGGTGTCAAGTAGATATCTCATCAGTTGGCAAACAATGGATACATTGCTTTGCTTTCAAGAAGAATGAAAATCGTGTACCTCTTTCCTCTCTTCTTGAGCGGCTGCTCTCCTCCTCCTTTGTGTTCGAGCCATCCTCAAATTCAACTGCGCTTGTCTTCTATCTGATTCCTAAAATATATTATAAATTGTTCTGTAACGTAAGCAATTAAATGTCGAGTGGTATAGTCCCGAATATGAACACGGTGGATCAACAATGAAAATGAAACGGCCAGGGGCCATTGTGCGCACTGTATAGATTTATCGGTGGTTAGGAATTCATCCTGGTTAAGAAATATTCTACATGTATAGTATATAGGTCAAACCAAAAGTTGGTATGACATGTGATATATCGTTGCTTGGAGTACCTACCATAAAATTATCATTGAAAACAAGTCACTAATAAGCGAGATAATGCACTTTTTACCTTTTTTTGTTTTGGCCTTCTGGTGGCCAAGTCGAGAATTAGATCACATCGAAATTCGGTGTCTGAGGTTATATGACAAAGGGAGTCATGTGCACCAAATTTCAAGTTCATAGCTTTAGCGGTTAAGAAACATGCCATAGTTACACTCAAATGACCAATTTATGCCATTTGACCTCTGTGACCTTGAAAAGTAGGTCAATTCAAACACCTGTATGATATGTAATGTATCTTTGCTGGGAGAACCTACCAAGCAAAATTTTATCGGAAACGAGTCACTCATAAGAGAGAAATCACACTTTTTAGGTTTCCACTTCTGGCCCACTGGTGGCAAAGTCAAGAATCAGATCGGACCGAAACTCGTTGTCAGAGGGTACATGACATAGGGAGTCATGTGTACCAAATTTCAAATTCATAGCTTTAGCGGTTAAGAAACGTGCCATTGTGTTACACTCCATTGGCCAATTCACACCGTTTGACCTCTGTGACCTTGAAAATCAGATCAGACTGAAATTCATTGTCAGAGGTTACATGGTGTAGGGAGTCATGTGTACCAAATTTCAAGTTCATGGCTTTATCGGTTAAGAAACGTGCCATAGTTACACTCAAACGGACAATTTCCGCCATTTGACCTCTGTGATTTTGAAAATTAAGTCAAATCAAAAACCCGGATGATATGTGACCCACAACGACAAAATGAGTCGCATGTCGCGCAGAAGATGAGCGTAAAATGACACCAGGACATAATAGAAGAAATTGATATGCTCCGATTTTACAAAAGGCAGACAATGGTGAAATGAACAACCAGTCTGTCTCAACCTGTCAAGCTCGGAGCGACATGCGACCTGTTTTGTCATGGCGGGTCACATATGTGATGTACTCTTACTAGGAAAACCTACCATAAAAATGTTATCAAAAATGAGTCACTTATAAGAGAGATATCACACTTTTTAGGTTTCCATTTCTGCTCCCCCGGTGACCAAGTCAAAAAATCTGATCCGACCGAAATTCATTGTCAGATGTCACCTAACCTGGGGAGTCCTCTGTACAAAGTTTCAAGTTCATAGCTCTAGTGGTTAAGAAACGTGCCACTGTTTTTAAAACAGAATACAGACAACGACGACGACGACAGACACTGCAATGTTGTATAGACTCCCCTACAGTGAGCCAAAAAGGTAATCTTAAAATAAACAGCTTTTATATGATAAGTAAATGCCATTGATATTTCATTACATGTATTGTAAAGGAGGAGCAAGTCCCTTTCCATTGATGTCTACCACGGATGACTGCACATCATTGTCTTGAAAATGACATGCAGAAATCGAATTTTTCGAAATCGCCTAGGTTTAAGCAGGTTTGAGACATGAACTTCCAAACAAATGACATCTCTCAATGCTTGATTGATCAATTCATCATGTGTTTAATCTCCTTGGTTGCTGTGGTGATCATTGCCTAGGGACATTCCGAAAAACAGAAAGTACAAGATGGTTCAGTTGACAATCGAGCAGCACGTATTCATGGTGGAAACGTTCCTTCAAACATGAAGTTTGGAGGCAACATGAGCAGCCTTCGGAGAAAACTTTTCGGATAGACAAACCGCCAAAAAAAGGCTATCTGGGCCAACGACAAAAAGGACTGTGAACACGGTATGAGCGGAAACCGTAGCAAGGGTAATTCCGGAAGACCATGGATACCCCCAGCATAACACAACATGAAAAGATTGGAACTGCAGTTATCCGTGGGTGCATGGGTGATATGAATATGAAGACATCAATGGAAAGGGCCTGGCTCCTTCTTTATCTTACTTGTAAGATTCATGCCATTAATAATTATCACATAAAAAGCTTTTTGTTTCAGGATTACCTTTTTATTGATCCACCCTGTAGTGCAAGAAGGGGTAGGCACATCCGTTTCCATGGAGATTTAAAGCTGCTTTTCTCGCCAAGGCATGGGCACCTTCCATCCACACTCTCATTAGCAGGATGATACCTGAATTTTAGAGCATTTCAGGGTTCTTGTGGGTGCCAATGGTGCACTTAAGTAAAGGTTGTTGCAACAGAAGATGGCTTTTTAAAGCAATTCCATGGGCTTTTGCTGGACAAGCTACTGAAAATGAGGGCTTTTGACTACAATCGTAGACCTGCCGTGGAGACAGTAATAAGCATCCTTGGCTTGCCAAAACCGGGATAGGCATGTACAGCCCGAGATTGGTTGTGTGGCCACCCCGAGAGTGCATGCTTACCCTTCCTTGATCAGAAGCGAGGCTCTGCAAAAATTCCAAATCTTGAACTGCAAGCAGATTCCTCAAATTACTGTCGGGCAGCGGCTGAAATGAAATGCGTTAATCAAGAAGTTAGTAAAGCAATATAGGGTACATCTTCATTCAACTATTTCAACAAGTGTACCACAGAGTGACAGCGTACTAGGAAACAATCTATGAGCAAGGCAAATTGACTGTTAATTTAAAGTTGCTTGGTCGAGTTGCAGAGGCAATACACGTTATTCATTTCTTTCACTTGAGACTGCACCGTGATCATTAAACTGATGCAGTGATATGATTTGGTGCTTTATTTCTATAGCGGAAGACCACCAAAATAGCTTTTCAGATCGGAGACAAAAATCAAAGGGCACCTACCACTCCCACAGAAAATGTGCTTGCCAACATTATGTACAAGGGGATATGTCCGACAGACACAAAA
This sequence comes from Lineus longissimus, assembly GCF_910592395.1. Taxonomy (NCBI): domain Eukaryota; kingdom Metazoa; phylum Nemertea; class Pilidiophora; order Heteronemertea; family Lineidae; genus Lineus; species Lineus longissimus. The sequence goes on from NC_088321.1 coordinate 2,885,308, forward strand.
GGCCTACCTCATTATTCAGGATAACGGCATCCTCGTGATCATCTTTATTCTCATCAGACATAGACATTGGCTCCTAAAGCAAAGACGGATAAAATGAAAAGATAGCTTCTGACAGCCTCATATGATAGCCTGGTGGTCAACACTGCTGGTTATCCCGCAATAGGGCCCAGGTTTGATTCTGGGGAGAACTCAGGATTGATCCTTCAAAAAGACTTAAAACAAAGGTTCCTTGTATCTGGTGTATATACCTGAAAGACCCCACCAAGTGACAAATATGAGCAGCCTGCGTAGACTCTACCTCTTGGCTCTAGCCAAAGTCCGAGTCACGCCACCGCACATTCTGCCTTGAAGGGGGATTACTCCCTAGAGAAAATCACCTCCAAGTGCTCAATGCTGAATCAATTGTTAAATTCCATTCGTCATGAAGAATGATCAACCTCTGGATGAAAGCACTGTTCCTTTAATTTGAACTGCCTTTTAAAAAGGCCTCAAGCAGAATGAAGCTAACCATGTTGAAGTGGGCAATAGGTCCAGCACTGAACTCGAATTATAACTACATATAAATAATGTTGAAGGTTTGTAAAGTGTAAAAAGTTAAAATCTCTCATCATGAACAATGATGAAGACTTGCTTGTTTCAGAATGAATACCTTTGTTGTCCTTCAAAACTTAACTTAGAGCACAGAAGTCATCAACTGTGACAAACGTCGAGCATGACTAATAATACCAATCCAGAAAAAAACAGGGTCGAATACTTACACTCACACTCACAGTGGATGCATTCGATGCATGCAGCACTTCAGTATCAGTGGCAGTTGGCGAACTCGGCAGCAGTCCAGGGATATTTTGAGTGGTAGGCTGGAAAAATGTACATGTTTAGTATGTCAGTCCCAAGGGTGCGGTAATAATTTTGATATAATTGAGGTTCTACTGTACTTGCAATGAGCCTGTTTAATGTTCTTGTCCCTATGAAAACTACTCACTAACATCAAACTAAAACACACAACTGCTTTACCATAAAACAAAGTGAAGTGCAACATCGAAGTCCATCATTGTAGATGGTCGATGAGTACATGGCAACGTGGATCCTACAGGAGAAGCTCAGCCGCATGTTTGTTGCTTCTGCCTAACAAGCGGACAGAAGGTTATAGAAATACTAGTATTCACTTACAAGTCGACTGCGAGAGACTGCTGGTGTTGATGATCCAAGTTGACTACCAGAGGCTGCTGGTGTTGATAACCCAAGGCCAAGTTGACTGCCAGAGGCTGCTGGTGTTGATGACCCATGTTGACTGCCAGAGGCTGCTGGTGTTGATGACCCATGTTGACTGCCAGAGGCTGCTGGTGTTGATAACCCAAGGCCAAGTTGACTGCCAGAGGCTGCTGGTGTTGATGACCCATGTTGACTACCAGCGGCTGCTGGTGTTGATAACCCAAGGCCAAGTTGACTGCCAGAGGCTGCTGGTGTTGATGACCCATGTTGACTACCAGAGGCTGCTGGTGCGATGACCCAAGTCGACTACCAGAGGCTGCTGTCGTTGATGACCTATGATGACTACCAGTGGCTGCTGGTGTTGATAACCCAAGGCCAAGTTGACTGCCAGAGGCTGCTGGTGCGATGACCCAAGTCGACTACCAGAGGCTGCTGGTATTGATGACCGAGGTCGAAATAACTGAAAAAAACAATGAAATACAATTAATGCCAAGATTAATCCCACAAGCAGTTTAAAAAAAGTGGCCATGAAAGTAAAGATACTGGTAATTGTACATGGAGAACTTTTGGTTAAGTCAAGTGCATGGCAATGTGGATTTCAACTCGGGTCAAGTGCCATAATATAAGCTGAAGTTGATTGTTGCCTCTGTCTGACAAGTTGATCGACAGTTCCAGGTTTGATGAGAACAAATACTTACTTACAGACCACTACCAGATGCGCTGCTGGTGTTCAGGACCTAGACTGTGAGTGTGATGACTGAAATCAGAAAATTTAGCGAAAAATTAACCACAATTATTTGAGGGATGAGAAGTCTAGAGCCAGGTCATCAGCCCTGAAAGTTTTGGCATCAAAGTAGGGCCTACATCCCTTTTCCCACAGATCACAAATCAGGGGAATATTGCTTAAGTTTCCAGCCAGCCAGCCAGCCTGTTAAGATTTTAGCATAGTTTCTGCATTCAGAGACAAGACCAATAATGAATATTCATAGCCGGTTGGAGGGTCGAGGCCTATCAATTAGACGAGTGCATGTTTTTAACTCTCAAGTACATATTTGGAGAGGTATTGCAAAAAATATTTGCTGTGGCAAGTCTACAGATATAAAGAAATTATTTGATGAAAAAATTAATTTCGAATTTTGCTAATTGGGTAATAGGGGGCGTGTTTTGAGTTTTTTCTGCCAGTTGGCTGGAAAGAGTGGAAATATCAAAGTCTGTCTAATTTGTTGATTATCAAAAAATTTCCGTGGTCAACTACCAGTTTATTTTTCACCATTTACTTGCCCGACTGTCCGGAATAACATAATCTAAATTTCAGATTTACAACCCCACGCAGTATTTGATGCGTCGCGGTCAAACATTGACAATTTAACTGCTAAAAGGCTTAAAAAATCAATTGTGGTCTTGTCTCCATTTACACTACATTTTTGGTCATTTTAGTGAAAAATTTGAATGTGCTCAAATCACTCTAATTCATTTAGAATATTGTATTGCTGATGATTTAAGGTCAAAACAAGCTAAAATAATGAGAAAAAAACTTAATTTGACCAAAATATGAGTCAACCTAGCCCCGGTCTAAGTTCGGTTTTATTTTTACAAGTCTTGTTGTGTTGCCATTCATTTTGTAATTTCTTTGACACTACTTAGGCCTTGATTCTGAAAGTTGTGCCCTAAGCAGCAAAGATATTCCTAAATCACATCCTAAATTTTCAGCTCCACAGCTTGCTTATTCTGGCCAGGGCTGGTCTTTGAATTTGGTGCTGTTGGCTGCAAAATCATGACTTTTTGTCGATTTTGTCCTCTTTCGTCGCTTTTGGCACAGTTGTACCACTCTTTGAAATGTCTCTCATTTCTCCAAAAATTTCCAGATATCACTTTCCTTTGTTGGAGAGTTGTGGGATGTCATCTACATTAGTTTGAAAAAATTCTCAAAATGTTAACCCCTGAAATCTACCTTCATCGAGACAAGACCACTAATGAATATTCATAGGTTGGAGGGTCGAGGCCTATCAATTAGACGAGTGCATGTTTTTAACTCTCAAGTACATATTTGGAGAGGTATTGAAAAAATATTTGCTATGGCAAGTCTACAGATATAAAGAAATTATTTGATGAAAAAACTAATTTCGAATTTTGCTAATTGGGTAAAAGGGGGCGTGTTTTGAGTTTTTCTGCCAGTTGGCTGAAAAGAGTGGAAATATCAAAGTCTGTCTAATTTGTTGATTATCAAAAAATTTCCGTGGTCAACTACCAGTTTATTTTTCACCATTTACTTGCCTGACTGTCCGGAATAACATAATCTAAATTTCAGATTCACAACCCCACGCAGTATTTGATGCGTCGCGGTCAAACATTGACAATTTAACTGCTAAAAGGCTTAAAAAATCAATTGTGGTCTTGTCTCTTCATCAGATGTTGACAAAATGTCTGCAAAGATGGCCGCATTTTAAGGAGCTTAGAAAGAAGTAAATAAAATTGCAATGATTTTTGCTGTGACAAGTCATGTTGTCATGGCATCAAAGAACACACGTTTCGTCGTTCAAGCTAAATGAATTGAACAGTACACCCTGTTGTGACGATCAGTGATCGTTTGTTATTGCGATCAGCTGACTTCTCCCTTGACCCGGTTTGACCCCGTTATTGTATTATTATTTCCGCGCCAAAAAATTGTTTACCGAGATTTTACGAGATGTTGGCGAGACTTAGGTAACACCCATGGGCATGTGTGTTCAAGACAGCACTTCGACTCCGTCCGCGATTGAGTGAGGATCGCCGCCGGTTCTGTACTATTCTATAGATGACAACGCCCAGAAGTTCGTAGCGAGATGGTTGAAATGGTTGAAGCAGCGTTGAAATGGTGGTAACGTTTTTATGATTGATTCACGCCGTACTTTACCGATAGAATGGAAAATGCCATAATTTTACCGGTGTGAAGCCTTTCACGCTTTACGTACATTTGTATACGGCCGATGCACTGACCGTGTGTATCGTGCTGTGTTTGTAAACGTATCACCAGTTTGTGTCTTCCTCTCGCTAATGTATAGCTATCTGTGCATTTAATTGACATGGTTTTCTATAGTTTGAGAAGGGGTCTGAAAGGGGGGTGTATTAATGTTTGAAGGTGCATTCTGGTCTTTGCGGACCAGGTGCTTCGAATAGGCTCGCGTAGATCAGGTCGACCTGAGCAACTTTCCACTCCACTCTTTTAGGCCTATTTTCGATGAATGGGCTGTAATGTTGTTGATTCTCGGTTAGAATGAATCGTTATCGTTTAGTATTTTAGTCCATTGGTTATTGGACATACTCGAACCTGTTATATAGACTTTAAAAATTATAGACCGTGCGAACGGATTTCTGGAAAACCATTATATAAAACCCAGTTGTATTTTGGGACTAAAAAGATGTTGTGTTAACCCACGTTTTAATCTGTGTATGTTGAATTCAGGTGACTGTTTGATAGTTATATAGTTAGAAGCCAGTGGGTGTGATTCCATCACTGTCTCTCCGCTTACGCCAGAAGCCGTGTTGACGATTTGGACGAATCCGCCCTGCAGAGATCGAGAAGGACGAGGCCTTGCTGTTGACGTCCCTCCCCGTTTATAGAATACCCGTGGCGGTATAGTATTCTTAATTTACTGGCTAGTTTATTGTTACGACCTGCCGGCTAGTTAGGACTAGTCTGTTGCCATCTGGGCAGAACCGGTTGAGTCGAAGTCATTTATATAGTCCTAGCTAGCGGTCAGGTTGCTTCAGTCAGCCTGAGTCAATGTTACAGACTGTTTGTGTTGTAGCACGCTTTGAGTTGTGAGAAGCATTTTAGTATATATCCCTTAGCGGAAAAAACTTGTATTGATATATCCCCTTGGTGGGAAGATAATTTGATATATATATATAATCTACTACGCCCTTCTACTGACGTTCCGGGCTGGAAGACCGAAGTCTGCAATCAAACACGAGACGGAGGATAGCCTGTTGTAGATGCCGGAGAAGAGACACCGCAATCGTGTGTAAAACTAGTACGGAGCCGCTGGCTCTAGGCTGAAGCATTTACAGCTGTAGTGAATTGTAGGTATCTTATGATAGCTTGTACCATATAAATATACAGTCCTCTTCATAAAGTAATTAACCTCTGGCATAGTTCTTATCGTCATCTTGTCAATTCGTTGATCGCCAGAACACACCCCCACAAACAGGAGGGAACAATTACCTCATTATTTCAATGTGGCAGTCTCAGTCATAGTCTGGCTATTGGCCTCGGTCTGGCTACTTGTACATGTACCTGCTGGGATGGAACCTAAAATTACAAAACAATTGTTAATACATGCAGCGACCCTTATCATAAATAGCAATTATTTTTCTACATTTCTACATTTTAACTTTAATTGATAACTTTTACGAACAATGGTGTACTAATTAGTGCTGGCATGCAAGATAAACATAAAACTAAATGCAGCTGAGAAGACATAAACTGGCTTTAAAAGATGGAACAACTGGTCCAGGTAGAAGAAAATATGGGGCAATGGATGCAGATGTTCTTGGTGGCCCTCTTCTTGCAGGATTCCTCTTTGGCTTCTTTTTTGGGGGTTGTAGGTGTGGCAAATAACAGTCACTCACACTCGCAATAGCCTTTTTTCAGGTTACTCCCAAAATCACCTAGGTCAGAACTATCGGACACTGCAAAAAAGATCAGAAAATATTAAAGAGTTTTTTAACACAAAACCATTTGTGACCCACTAACAGCAAAACGAGTCGCACTTCACTTCGAGCTTGACAAGTTGAGAAAGACTGGTTGTTCATTTCACTATAGTCTGCCTTTTGTGAAATCTGAGTGTATCAATTTCTTGTATTAATAATATGTCCTGGTGTCATTTTAGGCTCATCTTCTGTGCGACATGCGACCCATTTTGCAGTGATGGGTCACGTATTGAGAATGACAAGTTCATAGGCCTGTCTCTTGAGCCATTGTTAGCATCAATGGCAGTGACATCATTCATTCATTGCTGTGAAAACATTATTTGAGCAATGGTTCCTAACCCTCTGTGGTACATGCCATGCATCTGGAATCCCACACATGTCATCTCATATCGACATAGGCCTACTCTCTGTGACAACTGACATGCACTAAGGCATCTCAATCATGTCTATTGTCAGTAATGATGTTCTGTTGCGACTGCTGGTGGGCCTACATAATAATCATTAATCCATTATTACACTTTCAACTGGACACTTATGAGTATGACCATCAATCATTCATAAGTCATGAAGATATGGAAGGAAAGCTTGCATAAACTCAACAAGCTGTCAGCGTCACTTTGTCCATCCAATAATTCAATCATGTTTCACCCAAAGGAGAAATGTCACCGATACACACAGACTGTATAGGCCTAAAATCTACTGCTGTGCATCACGCATGTATCCTGCTATCCATCTTCGATGCTTGTACATACACGCAGCTTGCATTGCTTACAGTAGAAATGCAGTGATCTTTCCTTGATTCGGAGCAGTTGCGTGTTTCCATGCATATTATGTGTAAACACTAGCAAATCACGTTCAAATCACGCAGCAAACATGAAAACTAAAACTTACTTCCTTTTTTTAGCGCTAAACTGACTGACATCCGATCTGCACAGCTGACAGCATGCACGGGATGAACTGCGCGCGCTTAAAGCGAACTGGAACCGCCAAGCCAGTTCGTATGACCTCGTTTTCATTTCCCGCGTATCGGGTGATCAGAACGAGGCATGAATGAAACATGGCGCCTAGCTGTCAATCATTCAGTGACGTCACTACTATGGAATCTACTATGAATGAAAGATCGCATGACTCACGTGATTCTCACATGATTCTCAATAATATTATCAGTGCAGTGCCCTAGTAAGCGCGCAGCGCCTTTAGGTTGGGGGGAAACCCCCCAAACCCCCCGGTTGGGACCCTGCTATAGTTCCTTCCGCCAATTTTTTGTTTTGATAGACAGTTTTCTCCGTGTATCGCATTAGCAGTAACTCAACTCCATCGTCATAATAGCCGGCAAAGAAATGGAAAATGTCCCCCCCCCCCGAAAGGTGTCCAGACTATGGTAGTCTGGGACTCTGGCAGATCTATATCATAATACTATAAGGCGGCTCGCTAAAGTGCCATTTGGGGGTCGTGTTTCGTCTGGAAATTTTGCACGTTTGCAGGTGATATGTTATCCTGATGCAACGTCATGTTTATTTTCGGAAATTTACTTCAGAGGAGCAGTAATGAGGGATTTTTAATCGGACACAGTCAATTCTCCTTACAACTCACGGAAGCCAAGCCATTGCTGTTTAGTTATGCAGGGGATTAATGAATCACCTGCACTCCCACCCCACAGGGTGACTAACACTACCTGTTGAACGGCTGGCTGTAGGGGGGTGATTGGAACAGCCTGTACACGTGTTGACCTGCTGAACCAAGGTTAATGTTATTTTTCAATCCACGATTGTAGGCCTAGGTCACCTGATCTTCGAGATTTCGCGGGGAAAGAAATTGTAAACAAACGTATGTGTGCAGTTCAAATGTAAACAAAAATGTATTTTTGGCATTTTCGGTTGCTGGACTTGGGTTTTCCCGCAGTAAGGAGCTGGGGTCAAATTGGTGGTCTATTGTTTATGGGTGCTGTGTTAGCCAGAGCTAACTCGTGATAATGAAGGTTACCATGGTATGTTTATGAGCTCACCACAGCTCTCAATACTTGATCTGAAGAGGCACGCTGAACCTGAAATGGCCTTATCAGGGAGCTGCTCACGGTGCTGAACTTCTAGCTTGCCTGTCGAGTAAGTGCCTTGCCCGAGACCTGGCTACATGTAGGAGGAGCACGCATTTTAAAGTTATAGTAGTGATAGTGCAATTGGTTCGAGCCATTTGGAGGCCGACATGTGAAGGCCTATCTGCATGGGTACTCCTTCACCGTATAAAAATGCGCATATTGCTGACGAAGGAACGAGGCATTGCCTCATCATCTCTATCGGACCAACTGATATACTTTTATATGCACGCATACAGCACGCCACAGCTAGGTCCGAGTCTGTGGACAAATGGTTGGTTTAATTTGTCTCTTCGATATGGCTCCTTTTATATTGCATTAGATGTTTATTGATTCAATCTATTCAAGGTATAGCCCATTTGAACCTGCCTGCGCCACGGGTACAATGCTAGTTCTAATGTAAAGTGCAAGCTCTATTGAACTCGCGCAACTGTCGCCATGGAGAGCCCCTCCCCCCAACACCCGTCCTTCTGACATGTTTTTGCCAGTGCATTGGGGGGGGGGGGGGGGGGGGAAGGCCCCTCAAACCCCTAACCATCATTACCCTTCCTTTTCACTGGCATGATATTGGATATTGGCAAGACTCCCAAGAGGTCGTACTGGTGGCTTCCTTGAGACAATTGCTTGTGGTCGTACCTGGGCAACCAATTCATGGGGTCAGGGATCTAGGGATCAGGTTTTTCCCCCACCAACATGTTGCTGAATGGTTAATGCATAAAAAATTGGTTGGAAAGGGTTTTTGCTGGCCAAGAGACTTGAAGACCCTTTACTCTTGAGGAACACCAGACTGATGAACAAAGAACTCGAGGAACATAGAACCCTCTTCATACCTGGGGGCATAAAAAGCCTGCTAGCGAATATTGATTATTCTTTAGAAAAAAACAGAAGATCTGCAAAACTAATGGTACCCAATAAAAACATACATTCCTCCTTGAGGTGTCTTCGGATCCCACCACGGCCCATGTGGAATTCGTTCAAAAGGTTTATTGAAATCTCAAAATAACATTTTTTTTCTCGAAACGCCTGCCCGTCTTTTGCTTCATTAATTATTCACAATGTGATCTTATTTCTGTTCCTGAAAAGTTGTTTTCAGTGTATTTTCTCCTTGAAATCGATCACTTCAGGTACTATTACTGTGCATCCCTAGCTAAATTAGTGTCTAGTTTCGTCTCTGATGACATTTATTTCGTAAAAATCGCTGTTTTTTTCTAAAAAGGTGTTTTTGTGGTCATTTTGGCTGTTTATTTCGAGGGTACGGTAGGAGGTCATCGTTCACTCGATAACTCTTTTTAAAATGAAATAAAAGCGTTTTAAGATATACGATATGAATTGATATTAATATTCGTCAAGTGGGATTGTCGGTGGACGTTCATTGTTGAATAGTAGTGCTGGAATTACGAAAATATATCGATATCGTTGAGAATTTATTCATTAGGGGCCTACTCTCAATTTTTTCAACGCCTCTAGCACTGGTAAATTGCCACCATCTTGAAAAGCAGTGCCGCGGATGTGGATATGTAAAAAGGTTATCGCATCGCCACTACGCCTGAGAACGATGGCTGCCCTGCGCTGCATTGATAGTTCGTAATAAATTCACATAAAAACACACCAGAAGATCTCCGATTTTATTAACAAAGATCATATTTTGTTATTTATTGATAAAACAAGCCATTTTACCACAGCAGGTGACACATATTAGGCCTGAATAAGACTTTAGAATTTGAAGTGGTGGTGACGATGCCGATATCCAAGATGGCGGAATTATACCAGTGGTCAAATCTCATCTTTTTTGGGTAATTGCATCATTATTTCTTTTTGTGATAGGTGATTTGTAAAATTTTGACAATTATATTTAGCAATATTTCGATAAATGCGGACCTGCTTCTTCCTCTTTTCGCAATCCGTTCTAATTGTAAAATTTTGACAATTATATTTAGCAATATTTCGATAAATGCGGACCTGCTTCTTCCTCTTTTCGTAATCCGTTCGAAGGGGTGACGGTGTTTCGATAACAGCGGGGCGCAAGCCGTCATGGGGGATGTACACTACAATGCACGTGATGATGGTTGAACATTCACTCTCGTTGACAGTGTATTATTGAAATATTTGATTGTGATGATGGTGTATTGTACTAGGCCTTGCATGCTCCCAACGTGTGGCATATTTCATATTAGAACCTTGTAGGTCAACACTGCTGAATACTACATACCTCATTTATGATCACCAATCTTCTCCCACTCTTTCTTCTTACCGAATGTGTCCACACTGCACTTACGGTCATTGTACTTTCATCTTATGTAAAATGTAACTTTTTACACGGTTTCAATAAACGATTTGTAATTTGTAATTTGTAAATTATAAATTTCACTAATAATTTGACGCCGCCAATTCCACTGGTCTTCGAAATACGTAAGCTACACTGTTGACGACTATGACACTCCTCACAAACCACATTGTGAATCAGACGCCGATAGGCTTGTTCGGGATTATATCCATTTTAAGCATCTTTTGGATATTATTCCTAAATTTTAAAAAATCAAAACACATATCTCGGGGGGTAAACCCCCAGAAATTGAAGTGTGATTAAAAAACAGTGTGAATATTCATGTGGTTCTCTCTCGGAGCTCAGAATAGTCGAGTTGCTTCATTCGCGCGTTTATCTCTTCTGGCGGCCATTTTAAGTCAAATCTAAGCCATTTGAAACGAATCCATGGACTTGAGAAACATTGTTTACATTGGATACGTCGTATGCACGTTAACCATAGTAGCGCTTCGGCTTTTCTGCTGCGCGCTTAATAACAAATTGAACTGCGCATGCTCGGGCACTGGGGGCGGAGCTACAAATCTGAACTCGAATAGGAAGTTGGAAGTTTGACTTTCTCGGGCGGTGAAAGTCGAAAAGTTGAATAAATCGCTCGGCGGTTCCAGTTCGCTTTAAACAAAACCGACGGGTTCACTGCGCATGTGGAGTAATGAAGCTCCTCATCTCCCAATCTTGACACTAGAGGCGCTGATGTCGTTCCTAAACAACGGCTCTAGCACTGCTAAATTGCCACCATCTTGAAAAGCAGTACCGCGCATGTGGAAATGTAAAGAATCTTTACAATTGCAAAGAGGCTATCGCATCACCACTACGCCCGAGAACACGATGGCTGCACTACGCTGCATTGATAGTTTGCAATAAATTCACGTAAAAACACACCAGAACATCTCGGGTTTTATTTACAAAGATCATATTTTGTTATTTATTTATAAAACAAGCCATTTTATGAAAGAAGGTGGCACTTACTAGGCCTGGATAAGACTTTGGAGTTTGAAGTGGTGGTGACGCAGTGTTGAAAACAGCTGAATCTCAGGATGCCGATATCCAAGATGGCGGAATTTTACCAATTCCAGTGTCTGAAATTGAATTTTAATTTCGGCACTGTGCGAGTTTGCTCATCTCCCACTCAACCTCTCCCCCAGACGAATTATGCGTGTTCCGCTGTGGAGACGAGGTAAAAAGACGATGCGTTGTAAGGAACGTAATCAGCGCCTCTAGTGTCAAGATTGGGTTTCTAGCACATGGATTGGCAACTAGATTTTATAAGAATAAAAACTAGGTTTTGATGAAGACAAGTATATAACATGGTTTTATTCCACAAAACCAATTTTCCTTCTACGTACAGTAACTAGGTTTTTATTGAAGAAGCATATAGGTTTAATTTTTTTAAACATAGTTTTCTTGCAAAAAACAATTGGGTTTTGATCAAGAAAACGTGGTTTTTATTATAAACCTATGCTTCCATACAAACCTAGTTTCACTGAACAAATTGTGGTGTTCTTCCATGAAACTAAGCTTTAAAAGAAGAAAACCAGGTTTTCTTACATAAAACTAGGTTTTCTTCCATAAACTACGTTTTTTTTAATTATTAGACCTACAGCTTGCCAACTACGCTGTAACTATACCATATAGGCCTATTCGACATTACGGTAGTGTAATATCGTGACTGCATGCGAAGCGATGTTCCGTGCTTGGCATTGGAGAAGAAAATAGCATCTCCTTTGAAATTGAAGCCCATTTTGTTGGTAGGCTGCATGGTTTGCCGTTTATTTTGGCTGTTTTTTTTAATTTAGAGTGTGATTTTGGCCTTTGAGTGCCTGTTGATGACAGAACGTCATATTAAAGTGAAGTTGGAAAAAGTGTTGCTTTAAAAAAAAAATTTCATTCGAGTGTTCTTTTGTGAGAAGCCGGCATATTCATAAATGTTTTAGAGACATCATACCAATTGAACGGTTGCTTTCAATTTTGCTAGTTTAGGCTGTGTGGGGTAAAGTGTTAGTTGAGAGATTGGGAGAGTTGTCACAGCCTTTCTTAATGCTTACTTGCATAACGCACCAAACCTGCTCTCGCTGGGTCTGATGTTTCGGACAAATATCACAGGATCGGCGACATCATCGGGTATTGACGTCATTGTGACGATATTTAGAGTTCTTGCATTTACTTGTATTAACTGAATATTTTTCGTCGTCAAAGTTTTGCATATATCTATATTTGTACAGTATTTGTAAATTTTACAATTCCTGTATTTCACTTGGATTTTATATGTTGATGGGGACATCAATTTTTCGTTTGTGGGGGCAATGTGACAATATTAAGAATTGCTTACTACATTTGTATATCTGTAATTATTATTTCTGTGTTTCTCTCTAGCCCTGGTGAACCCAGACACCCAGGATCGTTAAACCGTTATGAGTTTCAACACCTGCTTTCTTAATTGCCCCTTTTCATTGTTTTATAATCTCTATCTTTTAAGCTGTTTGACCCCTTTTATGATCTTCCTGATTAGCAGCTGGTTACTAGGCTCCTGCCCTTGGCCCTGTCTGATAATCTTGTATTGATGCTGCTGTGTACTGATTGGTTGTTTCCTTAATTACTGAGTGCTAGTTGGCTCAGAGCCTGATATTTGGGCTAGGCTATTTACCCATGAGGGGTGTGTATAATTAGGTATAAATAATGATGTTCAGATGTTTTTAGTAAGTCCTGGCAGATCCACAAAGCCAGCCTTCACGCTCTGTAGCTAAACAAGACATCTCTCTTGAAAAGCGCCAGAGCATTTTAATTGACTTCACCCTCTGTAGCCAAACAAGACATTTCTCTTGAAAAGCGCCAGAGTATTTTAATTGACTTCACCCTTGACCTTACAGCATGGTAAGATTCTTTTATGTGATCTCTTGTTGATATTTTATTGTGCGCCATATTTTTGTAATATTTTAGTTTCGGTTGTAAATATGAGGTTAGAGGGACGTGGATAATAAATAATGTAAATATATATCTTAGTTGGTTTAGTCTTTGGGTTCGAGTTCAGAGTTGCGAAGTTTATACGGTGACAAATATTATAAGCCCTTTTACCGCTACATTTTTGGTGACAGCTGTGGGATTGACAAGTACTCCTTAGTTATAAGGACAAACCTCAATCCAGTGATACGAGCTTTGCCACAATATTTAGAATTTTATTTACAAACTCATTTTATATATTTTCAAGATGGTTAGACGTAGGAAGACCCCGAAAGTTCAAAAGTCGGGCAAATCCCAAAATACTGAACAATCAGATGATGGAATAGAAAACAAAATTCCTGAAAAATTAGAATATAGCAACTCTGACTCGGAATCCAAGGCTAACACTCCAGATAATAGCGATAATGATCACTCTGACAATGAAGATGGTAATCATGATGGGGATGATGAATCTTCAGATAATGAAGGTGATGCCATTAGGGCTGACCCTGATTTAGTAGGTCGTGAAGGTGATGCCAATAGGGCTGACCCTGAGTTAGTGGATAGGGGCGATGCCGCTAGGGCTGACCCTCATGTACTAGATAATGCAAGCATTCATGATGGTGATATGGCGGACCCAGGGATAAACCATGACAAACCGATGATTAAATACCTCGTAACCCTCACTAGTGCACTCCAATCAGTGAAACAAGAAATGCTAAATCAGACAAAAATACTCTCTGACTTAGTCAATCAAAAAAACCACCAACAAGATGCTACAGTGGGTAGACTAATTTCTGCAGTCGCTCGAAACCACAGCGCTGTTATTCAAGGGCAAAGCGAAAACAAGCAAGCGCAGGCTGAACAGCTACATATAATGCAGCAAAACCTTGAAAATCACACCGTGTTGATCAATGAACTGCGCTCGAAAACTTTCGACCCCGCAAAAGAGATTCGGGCTGAACATAGTAAACTTCTGACTGAGATATCCACTACGCAAGCGCAGAACAATGTCCAACTAATCAATAGTATGGAAAAGGCTCTTTTCCAGAATACCGAGACGATGGGTGCAGTTATATCTAAGGCTTGCACTGATATGATAAAAAATTCGAGGAATGTAGCCTCTGAAACGATGCCACGTGAAAATGCAGACCCTGTAATTACAACTCTGCCGAACTCACCAAAGCGGGTCAAAAACTGTACTAAGCCGTCGATATCTAGTACCCCTAGATCATACCTTAAACTAAAAGAGAAGACCGTAGACCCCGAATCTGACCTGTCAGGCTCTGACAGTAATGACGACGGAAAGTCTTCTGCTTGCCAATCAACAGTCAGCTCCAACCGCTCAAACAAGTTTAAGGCTTCTAAGCGCCCGAAATTATCTGCTTTTACTGGTTCAGAACCTTGGGAAATCTGGTACAATAGATTTTCAGATGTAGCTACTCGCTACGGTTGGGATGAGGATGAGAAGTTAGATGAACTTTTACCTCGACTTGAGGGAAAAGCTGGCGAATTTGTCTATGGACAACTACCCAGTAAAGTCAGGGGCAAATATACTAAACTTATCGCCGAATTGAACAGTAGGTTCAGAAAGATTGAGTCTACTAAGACCTACGCGAAGAAATTTTCTAACCGTAGACAGAGAGTAGAAGAAACTCCCGAAACATATTGCGCTGAACTAAAACGTCTATACGATAAGGCATACCCGAACAGGACCCAAGTGATCCGAGAAGAAGATCTTGTTCGAAAATTTTTCGATGGTCTGCACGACCAAGATACAAAGATTCAGATTGAATTCTTTAAATCACCCGAGACAGTTGACGAGGCCCTCAGTCTGGTAGTCAATTACAATGAGACGCGCCAACGCTTTTCATCTACTGCTACCAGTAGAAGTTCAAAACAACATCCCCGAGTTGACGGTAACGTTGTAGTTATATCCGACTCTGATGACAGTGACAGTACCCCTGATCCAGACGCAGCAAGGATCACCAGGGCGAGCCCACAAAATCAGAAGAAGTCAGATTCCGCAAAACATGTGAAACCTGCCAATATTAGTAGCTCGGATACTGATGGAAAGTCAGGCCTTACCTCAGTACTAACAGAGCTAGTCCAGCAAACGATTGGGTTTGAATTTGAGAAATATTCAAAGGGCCAGAGATCTAACTCAGATCAGCAACATCATCATAACCGGCAAGGTAACCATGATGGGGGCACTCACCAAAATAGAAGGAATACTCAGTACCCGCCGCAACTGTGTTGGACATGCAAAATGCCTGGTCACGTAGCTGCGAACTGCCAATCATATGATGACACTATCGCCAACCTTGGGAATCAACCCAACAGAGCGCGACAGTCTCAGAACTCCCATAATCAACATTATCTAGACAGACCTAGACCGCAATCACAAAACCGTAATGGGCCAACAGGCAATGCGCGCTACCACAACCAGCAGGGAAAGTGGTAAAGGCTAATTCTGCGGGCGAAGAGTTAGCCAATTCTGGTGAAAGTACTGATTTAACAACTAATGAGATGAGAAAAAGTGCCAATGACAATGTTATAAGTGACGAATTAGATTTGCAGAAAGCAAGGCGTGAGAAACCGAGGTGTAGTGGTGTTTATATTGAAGGCTCTGTTCAAGGTGTTGATGTGTTACTCACCGTTGATACAGGAGCAACCAGGACGTTTATGTCGAAGAGAGTGTATGAGAAAATTCCTCGTGAAGTGAA
Organism: Lineus longissimus; assembly: GCF_910592395.1. Lineage (NCBI taxonomy): Eukaryota > Metazoa > Nemertea > Pilidiophora > Heteronemertea > Lineidae > Lineus > Lineus longissimus. Next base: position 2,901,287 of record NC_088321.1, read on the forward strand.
GCCTGAGCTTATAGCAAATCCTGAATCACGACCTATGACGGGCGCAGATGGGACTTTAATCTCCCGTTTTGGTAAAGCAGTATTTAAACTAGGGTTAGGCCCCCTCCAAGTTGAGAGAACAATCATTGTCGCTGACATTGAAGATGAAATTTTAATCGGTGCAGACATTCTGATCCGAGATCCAGCCGGCCCGGCCGACTTGTTGTTGAGTCAAAATAAGATGGTGTTTCATGGAAAGAAGATTCCATTGATTAGGATAGGTACTCCCTATCAAGCCCGGAGAGTAATGGTAGCAGACCATTTTGTTGTACCAGCATTGAGTGAGAAAATGGTTGATTGTTTTGTTGAGTCAGATGGAAAACAAAGTACTAAAGATGACTCATGCTTATTGATTGAAAATAGTAAAACGTTTACTGAGAAAACAGGCATGCTCATAGCTCCCTGTCTTGTAAACGCCGCTGAGAGTACCACTATTAGGATAAGAGTATTAAATCCTTTCAAGGATGATAAATCCATTAAGCAAGACACGGCAGTTGGTATAGTTGAGAAAGTTGCGCCACCTGAACAATGTGTCGCGGTAGAAAAAAATCCTAAACTATCCGAGAATTTTGAAAGTGTCCGAAGACTATGCCTCCAACAACCTAAAGACTGCAAATCTTATGAAAATAAGAAAAATGCACGATCTAGGCCAAAGAAACGAGACAAGTACAACTCTGTACAGTCTAAAAGAACCAGCTCAAAGTCACCCGAAATAACGCATGGTGAGCTTCCCCATCACCTAGTTGACCTCTATGAAAGGTCAAGTAAATCCAGGTCCCATTCAGAGAAACTTGAAATCCTGAAACTCTTGATCGAATTTCAAGGTGTATTCTCAAAAGATGAAGATGATATAGGGCGTACCTCCCTCATTGAACATAAGATTGAAACTGGCGATGCCAGGTCTGTTAAGCAACATCCTCGTCGCGCCGCACTGGCTTTCCAAGATGAAGAGAAAGACTGTATAAAGAAATTGCTGAGACAAGGAACCATACGTCCGTCAACTTCAACTGGCTCAACTCTCATACGACCAGAACACCCGTATTCTTCATACCCTGCAGCAGACCAATTACCGATTACAACTCGCCAGCATGCAAGACAATATGGAAAGATCACCGGACAAAAATCGATTCTCCAAATTCAGGGACACTGCTTGAACATTTTCAGCATATGGACTTCAAACTCAATGGAATTAACAATTTTGTTATATATGAAAGTGCTGAGATATTTAGTTTTCCAGTTGTGCTGAGACTTTTGGACATGTATTCGATTAATTGTGCTTAGAGCAGTTCATCTAATGTGATTAACCGGATACCTCGTTATCTTTCTTAATTCATTTTCATTTCATGTAATTCGATTTAATTTGATGTATACTTATTTCATTCTTGTCACTCATTTATTATGTATCTGTTTCCTTAAGTTCCATTATTGATGAGGACATCAATTTTCGTTTGTGGGGGCAATGTGACGATATTTAGAGTTCTTGCATTTACTTGTATTAACTGAATATTTTTCGTCGTCAAAGTTTTGCATATATCTATATTTGTACAGTATTTGTAAATTTTACAATTCCTATATTTCACTTGGATTTTATATGTTGATGGGGACATCAATTTTTCGTTTGTGGGGGCAATGTGACAATATTAGGAATTGCTTACTACATTTGTATATCTGTAATTATTATTTCTGTGTTTCTCTCTAGCCCTGGTGAACCCAGACACCCAGGATCGTTAAACCGTTATGAGTTTCAACACCTGCTTTCTTAATTGCCCCTTTTCATTGTTTTATAATCTCTATCTTTTAAGCTGTTTGACCCCTTTTATGATCTTCCTGATTAGCAGCTGGTTACTAGGCTCCTGCCCTTGGCCCTGTCTGATAATCTTGTATTGATGCTGCTGTGTACTGATTGGTTGTTTCCTTAATTACTGAGTGCTAGTTGGCTCAGAGCCTGATATTTGGGCTAGGCTATTTACCCATGAGGGGTGTGTATAATTAGGTATAAATAATGATGTTCAAATGTTTTTAGTAAGTCCTGGCAGATCCACAAAGCCAGCCTTCACGCTCTGTAGCTAAACAAGACATCTCTCTTGAAAAGCGCCAGAGCATTTTAATTGACTTCACCCTCTGTAGCCAAACAAGACATTTCTCTTGAAAAACGCCAGAGTATTTTAATTGACTTCACCCTTGACCTTACAGCATGGTAAGATTCTTTTATGTGATCTCTTGTTGATATTTTATTGTGCGCCATATTTTTGTAATATTTTAGTGTCGGTTGTAAATATGAGGTTAGAGGGACGTGGATAATAAATAATGTAAATATATATCTTAGTTGGTTTAGTCTTTGGGTTCGAGTTCAGAGTTGCGAAGTTTATACGGTGACAAATATTATAAGCCCTTTTACCGCTACATCATAATAAGTCGGTCGGCTCTCTGACAAGAAGTGCAGATACGAAATATTCAAGATTCGCCCAGAGGGGATAGAACGTGAACGTGCTTTCACGTTTTTACAAGCGCGTCCCAAACCTTGTAGTAGAAAAATCTCAGCTTGCAGTTGATCATGAACGCTGCTGCTGCTGAGGGAAGACCCCGCGATTCTGAAAGTTAAATTTTGCGAACTTTGCAACCCTAGAACAATATTGGAAAGGCATAAATCCAACTTGAAAACTCAACAGCCTGATGGGGAACCATTCCAGACATTTCTATCTGATTTGCGCAACAAAGCAAATGCATGCGATTATGTTGAACTAAAGGATCAGTTACTGCGTAACCGATGGGAAACGGGAACCACTAAAGGACAACGTCCGCAAGATTCCTTTGAGGAACGCGAATTAGCTCTCAATGAAAAGAAACAGATTCACGAGATTTCTAAGCAGGGTGCTATATAGGACATCCAAGGAAATCATGCCACAGCAAAAAGGAGGAACAGAATGATACACTTATTTGTGAAAAAAGGGAAACTTCATTTTAAGCCACCAAATAGCGGTTTTTAAAATGAATTGAAGCAGAGCAATCTGATTGCAAGAAAAAGAAATCGCACCCACCAGGTCAGGATTCCTAATGTAGCAATTGTGGTTAAACCCATACGGGGAAAGATAAATCATCATGCCCAGCAAAAATGTGCAGTCCTACCAGAAAGTAAATGTCCTCAGGTTTTTAAAATATAACAGAGACAGAATAAGGAAATTGAATGCGGTTTTCCACAGGCATTAGTATATTATAAGCTGCTCATGTATTCGTTGTATTTTAACCCAGCTAATCCTGTATCTTCATTATGGAGCAGGCAATTAAAAAAAAATCCAAATACTTTTTTATCTATCTTCGTTTATTTTCGTTCTTTTTCACAATGTATCGGTGAACTATGATGCAACTAAGCTTTTTCGCTTTCATTTGAAAATTCCTGCTAAATTATTCATTTTGAAGATTAATTTTAGCTCGCAGCAGGTAATTGTTTATGTCAGCTAGCTTGATGGTGACCTTTGAGAACTCCCCTTATGGTCTCAGTCAGGGTCTTTATGAATTCAACACAATTGATTGATGGTTCTGTTACAATGACTAGCATAACACCCGTGGCACGGGTTGTTTTAGGGTGTTGGCTTACTGTGGGGTTGGGGCAATTTGGGTGAAATGAAATGATATGTCTGTGATGTTGTCTTGATTTTGATGATTGGGACAATCTGGGTGATATGGGTTGATTGGTCTGAGGGGTTGTGACCGGAAAATCCACTCCATTTTTAGGAACTATTTCGCGAATGGTGAAGAGGCAATGACTGAAGTTACGAATTTAGTAAAACAAATGCCGCGAGCCTAGCGGGTGGCAGCACCAGACGGAGGAAGTAGTTCGCCTAGGGTTTTTTCGAATTCCTCCGCACGGACTCCAATGGTTCCGGAACACTCACTTACTTGTTAATCTGCAGTGGATAGCCTGTTTTTATTGCAGTAAAGAAATGTTAATCGGGATTTTATATCATATTTTATTTTTGCCCCGAGTATTCATAAAGGGAGCTGTGCGCTACATTGCGCCCAGTGCTTGGGTCGGGTGAGGCGGTTTTGTTATTATGTGACGTGTATCACGTGATGAATTCCCATACGGTACTTCGAAAAATTAAGAGCGATTAACAACGTAAGGTGAAAGAGCACGACCTAAATAAAGGGGGAAAATTGCGGAGATGGATGAGCTTTAGACATATAGTGGCCCCAATACTTTCCCGGCTTATTTTTGTATAATCCCACACTTTTGATTTAATAGATGACCCCATATGCAAATCAGACCTGCTGAAATGGCCCCTTATGTTAATGAGTATGCCCATATATAGAAAGAACAACAAATGCTATTTCTCCGAGATCGCTGTAAAGTTTACCCATTTAACCCGGCGAGGACCATCTCCATATCAACCACGACTTTCAGAAAAGTTTCGAGGTCATCCGATCTGAACTGACGGAAGAGATGTGTGACAAACTATTTCAGCTCTCCGTCCATTATAGTAGTGATATGCAGAGGGCTGTTCAAGGGCTTTCTGTTGCAACTGATTCTCAAACAAACCTAACATGTCAATGATTCAACCGGATTTGAATTTTGAATGAGCACACGAATGTAGGAAGTGTTCATAGAAACCCATCAAATACATATAGTCATGTTCACGATAGGACATGTGATATTGATTAATTTCACCGTATAATTGCACGACCCTTGGTCAACACGAGCTCGTTCATGAAGGATTGGGGGTCTTTATCAAAGATATTGAAAGATATTATAATTAAATTGAGATTAAGTACAACATATATATATGACCAACTAAATATACCATACTCCCACAGGGCTGAAAACCGCATTCAAATATCTTATCTTATCTCTGTGATATTTTTTAAAAAGGTGGACATTTTCTATCTGGTAGGACTGTACATAATGGAATCAATTTATATCGGTTTGCAGGCAATTCATGCGCTATAAATGCAAACAATCTCATCCTATCTTTGTGAGGATGACCTCACTCGCTTTTCTGATGAACTGTTCTACACCTACAGATGGCTGAAGAAAGAGGGGCCGCTTAAACATACACAAACAGTCGACAGGACAATCCTAATAGAAAAGTGCGACGGTACCAAGCACCGGACAAAGGACGGATAGACCTCGATGCCATAATCCCTGTGCCGGCATACACACATTCTGATTCCCCAATTACTCCCCGTCCTTGATCACTGCAATCGCCCCCTCAAGGAGACACCACCGGCAGCCCGTTCCAAGCTAGGAACGAGTCCATGACTGAAAGACCAAAGGGACAACCAAGGACAAACAAGAAGACCGTCTGAAATACCATCTCCGCCAGCACCAAGACAAAAGAAGTTTTCGCCCGAGCAGTAATATCGTTCTCACAATAAGCCAACTCACCCGCATAGGCCAACCTACCCGACCCCGCCGGGCCGGGCGCGCCCGTATAATCGATACGTAGTTTCGCGCGCTTTTGGTTTGAATAATGTTCTGATTCCCCAGGCCACACCTCTTTCATGGTATTCTCTCTACTGTGAAAACTTGTTGGTAAAGTTATTACAGGTCCATTAATTGTAATACATGTACTTGTTTTTTGGGTAAAGAAGTTTGCCGCCGGGCAAAGTAATGAAGAAAGGACGAACAACACAAGTTCCGAGTGTCTTTCTTCCCACAAGTACAATCACTTCATTTTTCAATGAGCCGCCGTGTTCTCTTATTCTATGTGGATCTGTGATTGACCTCCCAGTCGTGTCTTGTTTTCACGGTGATTCTTTTTCCAAAACGTTAAAATAGAATATCAAAAACGATTAATTCCCAATGGATTTTATCACTTAGACTCATTCGAAGGAGGCCTTGCAATCATGATCAGTGCAATTCAGTGGGGGGTTTGCTTTTCATCATATCACTGTGCATGCAGTACGCAGTGTTTTATTTCTAGGACCTCGAAAGAAGGAATGTTAACCCGGGTTTACTTTTTTTTCTCATCCCAAGACATTTATGTAAGTGGTTTCATCAATGCAACACGCACAACACAAGCTCTGCCTGGTCTACTATATAACCACCCAAAAATTTAAAATTTGAATATGTTTTATCATAGAGCTTCCTGCTTTTTTCCCCTTAAATTGTGGTTTTAAGCTATTGCATAGGTAGCCAAATGTCTTGATCACACGTAGAGTGTACTGGTGATGCTCATGTTGACCGCATATACCGGTGGGCAGAAAATGCATGCTGATTTCGGTCTGCAGACCGGGGATTTTCTGAAGGCTCAATAGAATTTAGGTTCGTATCTTAAGGGACCCCCTCAGCAGCTGTTTTGTGGTTTGAAGGGAACTAATTGCCCATGGTTATACAACATTATAAACAACATGACTGGCCACTAAATATAAATAGCATTGATAAGGGGATCGCTCCAAACTATACTGTTAGAACATTGTATTGCATCTTGACACACCATGTCCCGATATTGAAAGTAATAAAACTACAGACTAACTGTCAAAACGATGGGATCATTAGAATTTTAGGGAGTATTAGAAATTATAAGACAAATACTGTACATGTAGTGTCATTTTCGATCGCCCGGTCGTTATCATCCTCGAAAATACAGAGTGGGTCTATTCACACCTGCAAATGACTATCTGAGATGATCCACACGTAATTGTGACTATCATTGTAAGAATACTGATTAACATAGTGGGCACAAAGCAACTGTTAAGATAGTCCCTTAGAGCCCTAACATTTATAAACGCAATTCTATTGACTCTCTTAAAAAAAATCCTCTGCTTGAAGACCGAGATCAGCATGCATTTTCTGCCCACCGCCGCATATGCCTTTCTTGTAAACTGTATAAAATTTACTGCAATGACTCTTATGATAGTACGTACATGTACCAATTCTAAGAAATTGGCATCCAACTAGCGAATATTCTATTATGCTGTCACCAACAATACTCGTCTGCGAAATTAGTCATGTTAGTATGATGTGTCTGCGCAATTAGACGAATCAATACCATTCCACATCATTTCTAAAGATACCAACACCCTTGTCTCATATGATCGATAGAACACAGAATATAATATTTCCTATTGTGTTTACCTATATTTTGAAAAATGATTCTCTTCCAACTCACTTCCCATTTAAGATGAAATGTTTTCATAAAGACACTCATGCATACGGCCAATTCAACGTAGGTTATGTTCACAATGCAACAACATGTCATTTATACCACAATTAGTGTTACCATGAATCGTGGCACAGTCTCTGAACGATTCTTTTTCCTCAAAATGTATCATCATCTATCTCTGTGAAACCTCATCCAAAACGGAAAATATTAATTCTTCTTCTTGCAAAACTCACCACAACTTTACACACTGACCGTCATTCAACCCTTAACTTTCATTACAATCAATTTCACTACTCATCCCCCACTACGTAAACAATCCATTTCACCAAACCGACATGATCGATTAGTCACGACCTGCCAACCGACTTATATCATTTAAGATCATGCTCCGACTTCTCTCCTCTATTTCTTTGTATCCGTTCTCTTTCGTACCACACCAACCACTCACATGCACCGGAGCTAAACCGACAAACATCTTTCCAACGACTTCAATATCCTACACCAATTATCACTCATCAAACCCCAATAATAAAAACTAAAAACTCACTCAATAGCTGACCTCCTGTTCACGCTCACGTTTTTACAATTTCTCCTTTGACCATTTTTCCAAAATGTCCATTGCGTTGAACTAGCAGACAACCAGACTACTCACAAACGGAATTCCTCGCGAATGTAACTGCAGGCTATGCCAATACAAACGCATCTCCACTACTAATCGACCTTGCCAAACTTATACTCCTTTCTGGCGACATCGAACTAAACACCGGCGTAAAAGAAATGCAAGTCCCCCCGGATTCAAAGTGCGGTCCTTTTGTTAAAGTGAATAACGTCGCCGAGTTCATTTGTTGAAGATTATGTAGCTAACCCTAACCAAACCATTAACCACATTCGTTGACAATACACAGCTATTGTACGGGGTCCTGCACTCCTAGGACGTCCATTCCTTTTACACCGGCCCCAAGCTTTTCTCAATCAACATAAACAACAAATAACTCACCAAACCTCCCACAGCGTATCCCTAATTGACCCAATACTCATGATATTGTAGGACAACCGGACGTTTACTCGGAGGTAAAGGTCCTTCCCCAGGGATAATAAGCAACAATTGTCCCAACGAAGTTATCATATATTGAAAACAATTCCCAAAATTCGCAGTCAAATGACCAATCTGGCAATACAGCAGAGCAACCTGGAACGACCTGAGACACAAATTGTCCACATTGACTGGCACGACTAGCTAAACACAGCCAACCCCAAACACAGTGGTAAAAGACTCCGATCACATCCATCCTACTAGAAACTAGCAAAGGGCACCCCCCCCCCCCCCCTCAAACGATCACATTTTCCTCAAACGACGAAAATTGGATCACGGCGGAAATCAAACTGGAAAGAGCTGAAAGAAACAAGCTTTTTGGGGAATACAAAAGAAATCGGAGCTCATAACTCGGACACCTTCAAAAAACAGCAAAACCATATCACATCATTAATCTAAAAGGCGAAGCACCCACCTATCATCAGTAACTGGCAAATTGAAGAATGGTAAGAACGACAAGGATTGGTGGAAACTAGACAGAAGTGTCTGCGGTTCAGGTATATAAGGGAAGCAAAAATCCATCCCTGAACGTCAACCGCTCTTCCATTAACGACCCTACAGCCAAAGCCAACATCCTAAACGCACATTTTGTCCATATCCGTAACGTCAACGAATTGAATATACACCTCCCTAACCTTATTATACCATTCAAGCGGTCCCTACAGATGAAAACAAATTCCAAGATCCATCGAAAAAAGCAAATATTATCCCGGTATTCAAGAAAGCCGACAGGCGCGACAAAATCTAAAGTATAGATCAATATCTCTTCTCGATCTCAGCGTCGTCGGAAAACTATTTAGAAAATAGTCCACAACCATGTATACAATCACATCCGCTCCATCTCAAAGAACAAATCAAAGTTCCTTGCAAATCACTCTGCAGCTCCTTGAAATCGAACACCAAATTCTCTTTTGCGATATAGCCAAGGCTTTTGACAAAACTTCTCGTAAGGGAATCGTGTCGAAACTTCACCAATATAGCATTCGAGGAAAATTCTCATCCTGGTTTACAAGCTTCCTCCAAAACAGACAGCAAAGGGTAGTAATTGATGTGATAGCATCCGAGTGGCTACAAGTCAACGCCGGTTGCATTCCTCAGCCCCCTCATGTTCCTGGTATACGTAACTGATGTTTCGGAAGACACAAATGGTAGAACGAGACTTTTTGCCGACGTCACATCAGACAGATCTATACCAGGGTGCACACCAGAAATACAAAAGGACATAAACTATTCGCATTGGGGGTATACCAAATGGGCTATAACATACAATGCGATGAATACAGTATATACATGGTGATGATCAGACGAATCATACCCTCGGCAATCCACTGTCACCTCAAGAACGTCGAAATAAAAAAGTTCTTACCCATGAACATCTCAGATAGACTTTCATTAACAAAGGAACCTCAGACTATTCAGTCTATCATGTCGACAGCAAACGCAGATATGGGAATACTCCGAAACATCAAATACAAAACACATACACAAACAAACCCTATACAAGACATTCATAAGAAGTTGGCAGAATATTCCACCGCGCGCCTTCCGATGTTCTACAATATCTTGACGGGGCTTGCTCAAACGTATCTCAAGGATCTCATATCAGAATTTACCGCCAATTAGACAACATCATGACACGCGTACACCGACAAAAATTAACATAATTTACTTGCCGGACAAACAGCCTATATACAAGTTATTTCCCATTTACAATTCGAAACTAGAATGCTCTTGATTTTTCAAAGTTCCAGGTATTGAATCAACCTCATTCTGTCCAATGGACGTCCCCGTAAGTGCACCCCGCTTTCTACTCTCATGTCCAAATTTTGATAACCAGCGACACTCGCTCATAGACTTTTTTATGGCGTCAAAGAAGAGCTGACCCTGACCTGCGATTCATCGAAAAGTGCATTGAAGCTGCTTGCTTACAACACGGGAAGTTAGTCGCTTTTGCATAAAGAGCAATGTCGGGCGCAGAAACACGATATGCGAAAATCGAAAAGGAACTGATGGCGGTCGTCTTTACCTCTTCCATGTTTCACAATTATATTTACGAAGCGACGTAATAATAGAAACAGACCACATGCCGTTGTGGTAGCTATTACAAGAAACACACTCGCCGCAGCACCGGCTAAGCTGCAACGCTTACTCCTTGGATAAAAGATATATCAGTTTGACATGGTATTCAAAACAGGAAAGGCACTGCAACTGGCTGACACTCTTTTACGCGCGGCTTCTCAATCCAGCAGATGTAAACCCAGCTCAGCGATCAAATGACTGTGATGATCTCACAGTTCTTCCGATTAGCGACAATAAACTTGAGGAACTAATGCAAGCTACTGCTGATGATCGCATTCTACAGAAGTAGAGTACGTGGCGGGATGGTCCGACCATGACAGGGAAATCGCACCGAAGGCAACACATTACCATACTTTTCTTTTAGCGACAAACTGCTTGTTGATAATGGTATTGTTTTCAAAGGACAGAAAAAAAAATTGTTGCCATCAATCTTCAGCAGGCACATGAACTTCTCATAAGTGACAAATAACGCAGGCGCAGTATAATAAAGGATGGATCGGAACTTTTTCCATGTTGAAAAAATGTCTTGCAGCTATCATCCGCATGCAATATGGACAGCGATCGTGTTGCAGAAGTGAGCCTTACCCTTCCTTGCTTCACAGAGCCCAGTTTTTTTTCTTCATGGCATACTTGCAAAGCTCTAAATATCCTGCAAGCATGATTATCCATTCGAAATTTGCGTATTTTACGGCTCCACAGGTGAAATAGCGATTATTGGGGTACCTAAATGCGTAAATGAGTCGTGATATCCCCCCAATGCGACATCCTGTTAAAGAGTTACGTGTCTTGAGTCCTTTAATTGCTGAAAAGAACGAATTGGTTTCCTATCCCTGTCAGTAACTCGTGTTCGGGCCCCACTCCAAATGAAGTGGACTATCTTTCCGACAATACAACCCGCGCTATGAGCAAAGCCACCGAACTGACAATTCCAAAAAGGAATTCCCGTCCTCAATGGAATGACAATCTTAAATCTCTCCACGAAAACATGCTACTCGCCTAGGCACGAGTGGCTCAAAGCTGGTTTATCGGGCGACCCGAACTCAACCGAACGTATAACATGTGTGAGGTACAAGCGGAAAAGTGCATATTTCGTGCAGAACTTAGAAATTTAATGAAGAATTGTTGAGAATGAATTTTACAACAGTCTGAGCTCTGCTGTTGAACTTGACCACGGCCTATTTTGGAAACTGGTGGAAAGGCATCGGTGTCCTCCGCCATCGGCACCTCCGCCAAAGTGATTCGATGATACAACTTACCATTACTCTGCTGATTTCAGCAATAGGTGCGGGCTGACGGGCTGAGTACTTCGAAAATATCTTTATAGACTAGACAATACGTCCGGTAAGACAACTGTGAAGAAGGTGAATCTCACTTAGCCAGATTTGGTACACCAACCATGTGGTAGTAACCGATCCCGGACCGCCACCCCAGTCTAAATAATTCAAGGATTTCTGTAGTGCTTGGAACTTTAAACACTACGAGCAGCCCTTACTCCCATTCTAGCAATGGCCAGGCGAAGCGTTCAAAGCATCTGTTAAGATCATCTCACAGGGATCATACTGACTTTTACATGAACTTGTTAAATTGGTGGAATAGACTCTGTGCTCGGCTGTCAAGCGCAGCAAAATTTGTTTAAGTGCACGCGCTCAACGCTTCCCACATCTGAAGGCCCTGCTTGAGCCACAAGTACTAGACACCAAGATAGTTCAGAAATGCCTATCTGAGAAATCCGTCAAAATTCAAGGATATCGGTGGACAAATCGTCCAAACTTTTGACACATTTGGTCCAAGGTAATAATGTCTGCATTCAGAGCGACAACAAGGATATGACAAGGGTGAGAGATTCACAAGGAGAGCGGACTAATCCGGATCTTATCATGTCCGATCTAAACCAGGAGGATTCCAGTACCAGAGGAACCGCAAACATCTCTTGAAAGTGCCAGGTTTTGGTAACAATAATAAAGATAGCAATTTTCTGCAGCATCACGCAGTCATTGCCATCCGTGCCACTATAAACTCCAAAAGCTCATCAGACTGACGCAGGATATCCATCAATTACCTCACAGACTTCCAGTCCGAGACCTCCAGAATCCGCAACTCCGGCCACAGCGCAGGAGCTAAAATACTCTTTAATTCGCGGAAGTGGATTATAGCAGATCACAGCAGGGTCGTTGGTACATGTTGACCCAAGTGCTTTGAAAATGGATGAACCCAATTAAATGGATGTACCCAATTAAAGCCAATGATGGTCACAAGAGCATGAAATACAAAGGACTCTGCTGATTGGAACATGCAAGTCTCTTCTTAGTGTGATGAGGCATTGCGCATGTTGAGTGTTTTATTTGATGTTGGCTCAAGCTATCAATGGCTACCAAACATGGGACAAATTCGAAATTATTCTCGTAAAAAGTCAGTGAAATGTTGACAGAGATGGTTCAAACTGGTGAAAGAGACATTTTTGTCAATTTTACTCGTTTTAATAGACTAGTGTTAATTTCAAACATTTTGCTCAACGGACACATTCTTTCTGACGATGAGATTCAAAATTTGATCAATCTACCCTGCAGCCTATACCCTCGGCATACCCTCAAATATATTCCTACTTAAAACTCTGATCCATCCCATCGGGCATTATCCCCCCCCCCCGACATAGTAAGCAAAAACGGAAATCCTGTAAACTGATCAGTTCATCTTGTTTTGCAACCTGCGGGTTTTATCTGCAAAATTATTGGGTGATATGAATAAAAGACTAACAAATGACTTTATCTAAACTAGGTCTTTCTGTACAAAATTGAAGTAAAAGCACTAGCCATCGTCAAATGTAGGCCCATTGTTATGATAAAATGTACTAGACCTTCAGCTGGACACTTTGTTAAAAAATCCATCTAGTAATATTGACCATAAAAAAATTATTGTGTAGCAGAAAGAAAATTGCGTGCAAATATAGCGAATAGGTCATGCTCGCCAAAATATTCTGGTGCGATTATCTCTTGCTTTTAGCTAGATTCGTTCATGGCATTGTTTCTCTGCTTTTTTTACAAAGGCAATGCATCTAGTGAGGCCCTATGTAGTTCTCCGCTTTGCAAATCATACAAAGAGGTGATTAAAAGAGACCCTGAGTACTAGTATAATACCATGCGCAATTTGCATGGATAATTATTACACCTAACAAACACAAATTATACTCCTTTCCAGAAATGGGGCGCTGAGTGTCCGAAATAGTGATGTCATAAGGGGAAACTAGGCCTTATGGTGGAGGGACAAAGGAGATAGTCATGGTTGACCAACACACTTGAATGCCTTTAATGACGGACAAGTATGGAATGCCAAAGCGGAATAAACTCAACACAAGAAAATATCTCAAGATATTCTAAATTCTCTACCAACAATCATGAACTTCAACCAAAACATTAAAGAAACACCCTCAAAACAAAAAAAAAGACGCAAGAAAGAGGAAACAGCTCAAGATAAAAAAAACCTCCCTCAAAGAAAAATAACTCGCCTCAACATTAAAAAAGTCCCTCAAGGCAAAAAATTCCCTCAAGATATAAAAAACTCCCTCAAGAAAAAGAATTCGCCTCAACATTAAAAAATTCCCTCAAGATATAAAATTTCCCTCAAGATATAAAAAACTCCCTAAAGAAAAAGAATTCGCCTCAACATTAAAAAGGTCCCTCAAGGCAAAAAATTCCCTCAAGATATAAAAACACTCTCAAGATACAAAAACTCCCTCAAGAAAAAGAATTCACCTCAACATTAAAAAAGTCCCTCAAGACAAAAAATTCCCTCAAGATATAAAAACTCCCCCAAGACTCACGTGACCAGGATCAAGAATCACGTGACCAGGATCCGTTACCCATGTCACGTGACCCGCGCATACCGATGACAATGAGCACCCGGGGATGAGAATCTATTTGCGATCTGATCATTATCATGATGATGTTCACAGCTAGTCATATCACAGAGCCAATGGCAAATTCATGAGGAAACCGTAAGTAAATATCGTAATAAACTGCAATGCAGAGTAAGGATTTTATCAAAGCTGACAGCTCGCGCGTCGACGTCTGACGTCAGGGATTTATGCGTGTCACGTGATTCTTGATCCTGGTCACGTGAGTCTTGGGGGAGTTTTTATATCTTGAGGGAATTTTTTGTCTTGAGGGAGTTTTTATATCTTGAGAGAGTTTTTATATCTTGAGGGAATTTTTTGCCTTGAGGGACCTTTTTAATGTTGAGGCGAATTCTTTTTCTTGAGGGAGTTTTTTATATCTTGAGGGAAATTTTATATCTTGAGGGAATTTTTTAATGTTAAGGCGAATTTTTTTTCTTGAGGGAGTTTTTTGCCTTGAGGGACTTTTTTAATGTTGAGGCGAATTATTTTTCTTTGAGGGAGGTTTTTTTTATCTTGAGCTGTTTCCTCTTTCTTGCGTCTTTTTTTTGTTTTGAGGGTGTTTCTTTAAAGTTTTGGTTGAAGTTCATGATTGTTGGTAGAGAATTTAGAATATCTTGAGATATTTTCTTGTGTTGAGTTTATTCCGCTTTGGCATTCCATAGACAAGGGGAAAAAAGTTAGTTCCAATGCAAGCCACCAATTTCGGGAAGCATATATACACGTCTTGAATGACATCCACCCAATTATTGCCTAATATCTCGTATGCTATATGCTAATAAGGCCATTCAAAATTAATTTTTAGATTTACGTCACTCAGATCTGAAAAATTTGGTGGGGAGGGGAATTTGTTTTTTACTTTTTGACATTTTGAAATTTTGAAATTTCATGTACATGTATAAAATGGACAAAATAAAGATATGCTAAACAGACTATCTTTATTATTAATTTGAACTATGAGCCAATGATGATGGCAACTACAAACACGAGAAATTACATAGCTGTCATCTTGAGTTTAAAGCTGACTGCTATGGCAGTGTCAACTAAAAGTTATTGTGCCCGGAACGTTTATCCCAAACCAGACCTTCACTGTAGTTACGCCACTCGTTACCTGAACAACAATGAATCCCATGTTGTCCAGGAATACTGCTCCGGTACACAAATGTCACAAATCGAAATCGAAACTAGTCTACTTCAACACAATGCCATGGTCCCGCTTGCATCACTAACCACAGATGCTATAATTTATGTGAGTTTTCAACATTTAATGACTCTAGCGTTTGACAGGTGGCGCTTGCTTGCAATATTATTATTATTATTATTATAGTTCTTTATTCGTACTAACAAGTACAATCAAAAGGTGCAAGTGCAGATACAAAGTGATATTAATAGTAACTTCAAAGACCGTTGATTTTTTTTATTGAACGTGCGCGCCGTACGTGTGTTCAGAGGCTGGCAACTTTATTAAATATTCAAAGCATCCCTGTAGACAGGAATTATCGCAGTGACCGCATGAAATTGGTGAAGGCTGCCTACAATAGTTTTCCCGCCAAAAACGAAGCCGCTCAGTCGTCTGCCACGTGTGTACGCGGCAACTCTACCCGATCGTTAGTCCCAGTACGCTATCTTTCCAAGTTCATAACTCAGTTCATATTGTTCTAATCTCTTTGTCAAAGATATCATTTTGAAGCTTAGGACTATACTAATTGACTGAAACGCAAATTCGCGGCATCCGTGTCCTCCTCAGTTCCAAAAAGATGAAAGAACCTTCCACTCTAGTCTATTCCCGTAATGCGGCGTCGGTATACTATTGCGTATACATCTAACGGAAGTTGGATATTTTGGCTAGTAAATGGTCATATAAGCACTGTACCGAAGCTATCCCTATGAGGAGTTGTGCCAGTAGGGCCATAAAAAAGGTTTCCAATGGGCTTCAAGACCGAACTTATACAAAAAAAACGGGTTTTTTTTAATTTAGCAAAAAACAAAAAAATATTGGGACGGAGGCAAAAACCGGGGCGGGCGGTAACGTAAATCTAAAAATTCATTTTGAATGGCCTAATCAATACTCGACACATTCAGACATGTTAATAGTGGATTTGAGTATTCCAAAGTCTCTCCATAGACAGGCCACACAAAAGCGCCAATAAGAGCTCTACTTCAAAATAGACAATTTTTGGTAAAAAATGAAAAGAAGAAACAAATAATTTTTTTCTCCCGAAAATGCATTAAAAAACAACATGTATTAATGTTTTACCTCGGATGCATTGTGTATTTTAGTAAAAACAACCAGGGGCCATTGTGCTCACCGTAAAGATATTTGGCGGTTAGGAATTCATCCTGGTTTAGAAACATGATACAAGTATAGTATATAGGTCAAACCAAAGTCGGTATGACATGTTATGTATCGTTGCTCGGAGTACCTACCAGAAAAAAATCATCGAAAACATGTCACTAATAAGCGAGATATTGCACTTTTTACCTTTTTTAGTTTTGGCCTCCTGGTGGCCAAGTCGAAAATAAGATAGGATCAAAATTCCGTGTGGGAGGTTACGTGTGAGGGAGACATGCGCACCAAATTTCAAGTTAATAGCTTTAGTTGTTAAGAAACGTGCCATAGTTACACTCAAACAGCCAATTTTTACCGTTTGACCTCCATGACCTTGAAAATAAGGTCAAATCAAAAACCTGTACGATATGTGATGTCTCCTTGCTAGGAGAACCTACCATTTTTATCGAAAACAAGTCACTCATAAGAGAGATATCACACTTTTCAGGTTTCCACTTCTGGCCCTCTGGTGCCAAGTGAAGACTCAAATCGGACCGAAATTCACTGTCGGAGGTCACCTGACATTGGGGGTTATGTGCACAAAGTTTCAAGTTCATAGCCCTAGTGGTTAAAAAACGTGCCACTGTTTTTGATACAGGATACAGACGACGACGACTGACGACTGACGACGGACGACGGAAGCTGCGGTGTTGTATAGACTCCCCTACCTTGAGCCAAAAGGTAAGGTGTTGAATCTTGAAACTTTATCATCACACATACAGACAATACCAAAATTATTATGAGGGAACTTTCCAATTTTCAATGATAATAGCAAGCACAGATTAATCTACGCTTAATACCAAGTATATATCCATATTTGCTGATCTTATGTTAAAAGGCAGGCCAAGTTATAGTATAAAAGATCAGGAGTTGCGAGTAATGGGTCATCAATAAATGTCAGCTGGTTAATTCATGAGCATCCGATATATCGGTTTTCAGAAGATGATTTATATCTCCTACCTCGATCACTGTGTTGGGTTGTTTTTATAAATCAGATTCACCAAACCTTGTTTTACAGGATGCCACTGTTGGTTTTTTAGTCAGCACGTCCCTATTCCATCTGATCTCATCACGTTGATAATAATCATGGTGAAGACCTTCCACCTCATTGTCACTTGACCAACTGTTATCGAGAAGGAACAATGATCGAGGTGTCCATCAAGGTGATCATAGCGATTGCTTACCATATCCCGCTGAAAGTGTAAATGCAGGAGCTGTAATGTATGTATCGATCTAATTGAAAGGAAACAATTAATGCATATCTATCGAAGACTTTTAACTGTTAAATTTTACTCTTATTTGAAGCCGACTTCCATACCACACTAATACACCTTCGGCTGTCAGAAGATATTCTTCGTACAGTTTTCAATCGAATAACCATTGCTATCTTCATTGTTTATTGCGGATAATTCCCATGAGCATACTGGGAACTCCCACTTACCTCGTCCTTTTCACCTCGTTGTTTTCAAGGCGTGAAATTTTCTAAGTTTTTTGGCCATGAGACAGGAGTAGGCAATGTTAGTAGAATAGCGAGGTAAGTGATAGGGTATTTTGGCCTATGCGGGATATTCGGTCTATGACATAAACTTCGCATGTGACCCCTTTAATCTGACGACGTTTTACACACCTATTGAGACGTGACGTGGTGAGTTTTCGTAGATTATGCCCAATGTGGGAACACGGAGACATGGTTTTGTCTTGTGCATTGACTGAGCAGTAGGCCTGCTAAAACCGCTAGCAAATTTTACCGATGATATTGATTTTATCATGTTCTCATTGTTGTCTATCGCTATCGGTCATTGTTGTCTATCGCTATCGGTTAGTAGTGAGGTTAAGAATGCATACGACAAACGTAAACTTTACGAAAAATACGTTTCACTCCATCATGTCTGTTGTACTTGGGTCTCACAGATGCCTCTCTCAATAGAGAGTGACATCACTGTCGTAAAGTTCAAGTTTGTCCTATGTTACCTCGATGGTAAAGGAGCAAACATTAACTTTTTAATGGAGTGTGAAATAATACCAGCCATCCGCAAGGAAGCCGCAAATCGGAAATGACAATGCTTTTTTCCAGTAGAGTATATGTGGCAAAGCATGAAATAGAAAAAAAACAAGCAGTTGTACTCAGCGTTAAGTTCACGTTTATTGAACAAAAAAACCAGCAATCATTCAATCGTCCTCTAACTCGGAGTCAGACAAAAACGCAAGCCCCTCAACTTCTTCCTCCTTTTCAACAACTAGTTCATTGCGTGATTTTCCTCGCCAACACCCTTGACAAGTCCGCTTGCTCGCCATGTAATCCGAATGGCTTCTTCGGCGAGTCTCCCCCAGGTAAGGCCGATCGTTCGGAGAACTTGTTGCATTGAAAATAGTGGATAAGTCCCATTCTGCTCTGTATTGCCTAATTTTCACGCTGTTCATATTGCCTTTATACCTACATTTAAATGCAAACATTATGGTCAAGTCGAGTGGTTGCAAGAGGGGGTACAGCCACCTGGCACAAGCTCAAGGTGTCCTCCAACCTCCCCGGCAGCCTCCAGAAAGCAATGATTGGGATGTGCAGGATACCGATCAACAATTAGAAGGAATTGCTCTCCGTCATCATCAAAGTCATCTGATATGGTTTCCGTGCATTGAACCAACAGGTCGATTCGCGCCCAACCGTTTGGACAGGAGGTTACCTTTAAAAATGGATGGATCGATTTTACACCAAGAAAACTCAATTTACTGTGTTTTTTCTCAGAAGCCGCTAATTTCACCGTTTCCAACATTGTGTAACCTGAATTTCGGAATAGTGCAACTTCTCCGTCTGAGAATTTATTGTCTTTATATTTCGAAGTCCAGTCCAGTCCAGTCAATGCTAACCATGGGGCTGCTGCTCCTCTTAGAAATTGCAGTTACCGGTCGAGAAACAACTCTTTGATAGCTTAATTTAGTCTGTAAATCTTTTGAGGGTCGAGGCAATAAACACCAGCGTGAATAACGGTTTGGGTTTACATTGTTCATCCGATGTTACATTTTGCGTCATTCTGCAATTTCCATCAATTGGTTCATAACTGCTCCACTTTGAACTAGACGAATGAAGTTAACCTCTGCCAGACCTTTCCTCCCATCCGCAGCAATCAGAAGAGTCACGTTGCATCCTTCCTTTGCATTTCCTCTTGGAGTTAGTATGTGGTGTCGCGGTTACCAGTGAGGTCTATGGTGTAATTGGGGGGGGGGGGGGATGGTTTCAAACAAATGTTTGGTCCATGTTGAAAATGCGCTCTGCTTGAAAGTTCTGCTCCTCAGTTATTAAATGGATGTGTTCCCGATCGAAAGTCAGCAACAAGCTGACTAGTGTTGTCCGGAATTTTCTTGGAATCCCTTTGCATCTGCGATAGCTGATCCGATTTCTGAAATATGAACATTCTTGTTCAGGTTTAGTTCGAAATGTTCATACAATGTAATCGGTAATTGTTTTAGTTGAATAAGAATGAATGGCCAGTGACAGCTGAACATCGAATATTTGAATTGATTTGCCAAGCCCCTTTCCTTGTCATGAAACGTTCAAGCGTGGTGTGGCGAGGCCCTGAAATCCAAACGACCAGGTTGAGTCTCTTTTAACTGCGCCATTCGTTCGCCAGGAGTATTTCATATCCACTGGCAAAATTGCCGAATCGCCTGGTCCCTTAAATCAAGGGCGGAGACGGGAAACCTAAGTTCTCTCCTTTCATTGAACCATTTATTTGTGGTCTCTTCGATTTCGGACCATGATTATGAAATAAACATGTGCTGAAAGCTCTAAAAAGCACGAGAGGGAAAGATGTCTGATGGAAAATTAATATGGCTAAAACTGCAAGAAAAATGTTCGGCACTCACTGATTCTGCACACGTACACATCATTTTGATCGACTACGAAAAAATGCCCTAAAACAGACAAGTTGGTTCATAATCCAACTCCCATTCGAAAAGTGTCTCTGAAATTCATTACAGTATAGCGAAAAAAAAGCTCCAATTTCTTTTGCGCTTCTATGAAAGTGACAATTGGTCTTCGGAATATTCTAAAAATTTTTTTTCAAAACTAGAACTACACAAAAAAACTTTTCCTGATGAAGACAACCGCATTCGCGATCGGAGGACGTTTACTGCCTTTTGCTATACTACCAAACAGAATGTGTTTATCTCTCCATATAATCGTCCTGATATTTCTGCAGGGTGTTATTTCTATCTTTGATGTTCAAAATTAGAGCACAAAAGAAATTTCAAAATGCTATTAAGACTCACCATTTCCCAATGGGCGGTTTCTTTGCACTTTTCGTCGTCATTGACTGTCCACGTAAGGCATTCGTATGTCTTCTTCGTGCTGCAGCCAGTGACGGAAAGTAGCTTCTCGAATGTTTCAAAATCTCGCAAATTGAGCGGCATAACGTCTGTGATTAAGGTCTCCATTGGTCCGTGCGGTGGACCCCTCCGGGCGTGACATCAGACCTGCCCCTGCCACGGGACGCATGGCATGTCCTGGATTGACCCGGAGAACAAATTGTTGACATTAGATACAAGAACCTACACATTTTTGGGTAGGTTTCTATGCACATTCTAGGCTAGTAATTGGGTTTGTGGCCAATAGTGGGCGCCACACAGATCCCACAAACGGTCACTAAATTTGCCCGATACTGGGGACCATAAAGCGGGCTCATACACTATGTAAAGGAGATTTTTCGGGCACATGGAGCTGACCTCCATACGATAGCCAATTATAGATACTTTGGAGGTTCATTGCAAAAGGTGTACCCCATCACAGCTTTTTCTTGCTAGGCTATAATGATGACAAACCTCTGCGCACCGAGGCATGGACGCATCATCGCGTATGAAGCCCAACAGAAGGCGGTGACTTGGTCCCAAACTCACAGAATGGCCTCATAAAAACACCAAAGCATCTTCTCTACATGGAAACCATGATCATGACGTTAAAGTACGTAGTATTTGGATCAGGACTGGCCTATACCTATCCATGGAAACCTCATGCGTCTAAAGAACTATATTTTTGAGGAAGGGAAGACAAAACGGACCTCGTACCCACTGGCTAGTGAGACCTAAGCAATTCGAGATGCGCTAGCCAGTATTCACCTAAATAACTAACGTTCTGTTCCAAAGAATACGCCTGCGTCTTTGGGCTCATGATCGTCATGATCGGAATAAATCCATCCCTACAACACATATAGGCCTACATTTAAACTCACATTGGAAGGCGATCGACGAGCAAAACAAAAAGAACACTTTTGATATCCACTTGGTTTGAAATGTTGTGGTCTGCATAAAACCCATTAAACATAACATCAGCATTTAGTAATTCAGAACTAACACGACAGTAACCAGTATTTTTGTCAATACTGGTTGCTGCAGCGTAAATTTTTGCTATTCTATTACAAAACGCATACTCCCGGCTCTGGAAAATTTCTGGCCTGATTAACGACGAAGAACACGTAAGTGGGAGTTTCCCGTATGTATATTCCGCCGTTGTTCTCACGACTTTGATGATGGTCAGCCTTCCACCACAATGACAATTGACAGACTGCTATCGAGAGGTAACGACAAGGTCTTCATCAAGTTCATTCATGGCCATTGCTTACCTCTTCATCCTGAAAGAATAAATGCAAGGAATATAAAGCTTTGCCACCAACTAGTTGGAATGAAAGAAATGGATTAATCAGTGACTTAAGAGCAAAATATTACTCGCATTTGAGTGCCCACTTCCAAATCATGCTTATGAAACTATTCTGATGCCAGAAGTTTTTCTTACTGATTATTGCTGAATACTGGATTTACTTGATGAATGTTATTTTTCAATCGAATAACCCTTGCTGGGTGTATCTGTAATGTTTTAGTGATCTTCTAGTGAGCATATCCATATTCCGTCAGTTTTGTTCGTATCCCTTCGATGATGGTTTTGGTAACTGCTTTCCACCACAATGACAATCATCCTACTGCTATCAAAAAGTAACTACGGGGTCTTCATTGCGATTGCTTACCTTTTTTCCCTGAAAGAGGTAATGCAGGGAGTGTAAGTTTTATTAGTCGACTGATTGGATGAATCAAATGTTTATATCAAGATTTGCTGTGTTGGTCTATTCATCAAATGACCACAACAATATCATGCTTATACAACAAGCAGATGCCACAATATACTTTTTACTGATTATATTTGATGACAAACTGATACTTGATGAAATTCAATTTTCAATCGGATAACGATCGTTATTTGCAAAGTTATACATATCTTTCTAGTGAGCTTATGCATATTTGTCACTGGTTCTCATTACTCAGAGGATGTTCATGGCTATATACCACCTTCCGCCACTAGGACAATCGACTGCTAGTGATCGAAAAGTAACTCCATCAAGGTCTTTCATTGCGATTGCTTACCGCGATGTGCTGAAAGAGTAAAGGCAGGGGATATAACCTTTGTCGCGAACCAATGGGAAGGAAACAAATGCATACATCGATGACTTTATCTTTATTACACTTTTTTACCCGTATTTGAAATACAAATAACTCATCCGATGCCAGAAGATACTTCCAACTGTTTATCGGTAATTACCGCATATGCTTGATTAATCCAGAGTCTTTCAATAGATTTATTGAAATACATGTACCTGTATTCTGATTAATCACACAATGGAAAATTTCCTTTATATATTCCTGGCGTATATCCAAGTTTACCCATGGAGAAAAGTTGAGTTCGCTATTTTCGTAGGTACTGTAATTCTAATTCTGACACGCCTAATCAGAGTATTATTCAAATAAATATTCAAAAGGCTCTGCCTATAATAGGTTGAGTTTGAACGGGTCATGAATGATTCCACCTCCTTTTTCGCTGATGTGAGCTCCAAGCGGAGAGCGACGAATGCAGCATTTACTCAAATGATTCGCTTACTGCGTAAGCGTGGTAATTTATTTCCAAAGAGGAGAGTAAGTCACAACGTTAGGATTAACAGTCTCCCTAACAGGAAGCCTTCAGCATGAAATGAAACCGACGAACCGTTAATCACAAATCATGGATAATGATAGGCACTTTCGTGCGACCTCGCAGTTACGAACTCCTTGATATCAAAGTATAAAATTGGATTTTTATTGACGTATTTAACATCACAAAGGTTGTACTTTCTGGGGCCCCATGAAGGCGGTTATTATTGACTAACATATCTAATCAAAGTATCAGCGCATTCCCCGTCCTTAGTTTTTGTACTTGAATCAATTTGCGTTAATCAACCTCTGTGGTTGTTTCCCATATTGCACCTTTTCTATTCAATAGACGGTTAAAGAGACCATGGGTGATATGAATAAAGACTAGCGAATGCTTTTTCTGTATTGATACAGAAAAACACGTCAATATATCTTTCAACCTTCCCCAAAACTAAGTGGAAATTCTCAAAAACAGAAACACTCAATTAAAGAATGTCGCGCACCCATATACATGTAGGATGCGACCAAACAATCACGCATTGACGGAATAATCGTAGAGTCGTAAATTAATGATCACGCGCCACCTCGCCAGACTAGCTTTTAATCACCGGATATATTGAAAAAAGACTACATTTCGTTCTGTTGCACCGCTCTGTGAATTCCATTTTGGGACACCCAGTATGAAATGCCCAAATTCTTGTTTTAGACGTACGATGGCCAAGTGATAACATATCATGCCTTCTAGCCGTGGGGCCCGCATCTAGAATCGGAAGTTGTGTGTGAGCGTGGGTGCGGGTGTGTGTTGGTTGGGATGTTGCGGGGTGTGCGCGTGGGTTTGCGTGCGTGTGTGTGTGTGGGGGGGGGGGGTATTTTGTCCTCATGTCCCTAAAATCTTTTTCACATACATGACATTTGTCATCACGGTCATCAATGAAAATCAATTGCGTGCCCATCAACAAGGTTGTTATATTCATTTGGGTCCTTATTCTCAGCTCAACTTTGCAAGATGGCTTTTATATGCCTGGCTTATTATAATAGGAAAGACAGAGTGACAGACATGCGCTGTTGCTGGAACTGTTGTGGAAACTGGCAGAAATATGACCACAGATATAGCAACGCCACAGAGTTGGGTATAGCACATATGTCGAGATGCGCGGGATAAAGCTTTCATATTTCTATTGTTGTATTCTAAAATTCTCTTGTACTATATACTATAGCCCATTGTGCGCGTCACAAGTATAGCAGGGTCGTCCGCACACAGACTATTTAACCGGCTCATCATATAAATCATAATGCAACTTCGCAACTAGCGGAGCTGCTCGAGAAAACTTTTTCGCGGTAAAGTATTTTGAATGAATTCATTCTTCTAGTCGACTAGAAGTTTCAATTTTATGGTGATTTGCAAATAAAATGAAAAATTAAAGTCGGCTTGGCTGTTGCCCGAGCTGCGAACGGCTCATGTGGCCAGTTTCCGTGGCATCAAGCGACTAATAGTATTACTCCCCCTTGATAGGATGCTGGTCGATCGCAGGTTAACTTCCTAGGCAAGCCTGGTACACATTTACTCCTTGTACCCATTTACTTCGGGGTGGAGAGAAGCAAGCAGGGTTAAAGTGCCTTGCGCAAAAACAAAAAGATGAAACAGTGTTGATACTTCCGAGTATCGAGCCTATACGACATTCTGGTCGTAAGCCCGGTGTAGAAGTTTAAAATGTCCTAGGATAAAATGTCCGGGAAACAAAGGATTCTATTATGCGCTTCAATCTCTGAGCTATTGACGGTCAGGGTCTCTATAGAACCATATTGCAGAATACAATAGGGCCGGACACTTTTTCCAGGGGGGACACTTTTTACTTTTACACCGGCGCTCTAAACACTCTGCCACCGATCCCCCTATCAAATAATAATAATCCCCCAAATGATTACTCATAATAATAGCAATCTGCAAGGATACATGATCGAACTACTTTTCCATTTCGAGACAACTTAATTGCCAGCCTAGAAACAACACTTTGACAGCTTGAGTGCAGGTAGATATGTAGATTCCCAGGGCTGCCACTTCGTCATCCTCCTTTCATTTTGAACTGTACGAATTGGGAAAGGCTCATTATCATAATTCAACTTCGGAATTGAGGAGCGCCACTATCGGTGCTGAGGCAACTAGGGCTGCTGTTCCAGATTTTTTTGGAGAGAGAATGTTTTGTACTGCACACGATTTGGTAATGAACACGAGAGTAAAGTTTGCCCCAATAGTTAGGGCTCGGGATTCTATGGTCCTATATAATTACTGATCTGTTATCCCATTATTGTTGCTTAAATGGCTGTCTCAGTATTGGTGTCCTTTCGCAAATAACTGAAACTTTTATTTCTATCTCGGATCTCAATTAAATCACAATTAGGCATGTGAAATTTTGGTAAATGCTTACAATAGGGGTCGGGGTACAACATGCGTATTGGTTTGTTTCCGCTTCAAGGATAACAACTGTGATTAAAAAACGTCCCCGCCAACACTTTCTTTTACTATCGTGCTCGTTATAAACAAAAGCATAGTCTCTCATAGATCAAGAGGTTCGGCAATCATCGAAAATTCCTGCACCTCATCGTCCGTCGGTCAAATAGCACTACCTGTCTGAAATTGCGGGAACCATAATAGCAGGATGATAAGCCAATGGGTGTGGTGGAAACCAAACTCTCCGATGGCTTTCTGTCACCGAATCAAAACTCTTCAAATGACCGAGGTCAACAGGTCATGACTATCAGATACAACGCACGTGATTTCTTACGATCATTATATGAACTGAAGGAAATGGCCGTCAACTGGCTGAGGCAGTTACAAATTTCTTTTTTACGAACGGTGAGATCATTTAAGAGATGCGTGCTCGACTATCGGATGCACCCGAATCCTCTACTTTACTTTTCTTTTCTTGTTATCTGTTACATGTATATCTATATTATAAATTACTACATGTACATTGCAAACGAGGCTTTGACAGGGAATTGTCAATATAAGTCTATAGCAAAATTACCACAGAGGTAGAGTTTGCAACCGATATCAGAATGTGTTGAAGTAGCGCCCTTTCCCTAGGCGTGCATACCGCACTACTTATGATTGACCTTATAATTGGCATGCATCGTTCAAAATAACGTTGTGGTTGTTTGGACCTATTAGTGCAATCCTTAAGATAATAGACGTCTTGTCTCAGACATGGGAATGGTACTGGGCAACAGAATGAAGCCGGTGTAGAAGGTTGAAATGACCAAGAATATAATATCTCTAAATTCTGTCATACGCTTTAAATCTCTTAGCTATTGACTGTCATGGCCTCTACAGAAAAATACACCATAATCTGTCAGAATATAAAGGGACTGACATTTTGTTCAGGGAAAAATCTTCTACCTTCACTGGTACACTGCGTATAGAGTGTATGTAGGACGACCCGGTCCCGGATTAATCATGACAATTTCAACAGGACAGACATCGAGACACCATCAACAGCCTGCACACCTAGGTTATCAAAACCTCACACAGCAGCGCTTTTAATACATAATAAACAGTGGCACAAACCTCTACATCCGGGATCTACGTGATTAGCAATTCAAATGGCTGTACCATACACCCTGTACACACCCATATGTCACATGCCGCGTCACCGCCAGAATCTGGGCTGACGTAGTATGTCTGACCAGTCTAGCTGGCCGTTACGTGTCACTACTGTTTCTACATGACAAAAACATTTTTGTGACCTATCAAATAAGTTTTAGATTGAGAACAGGTCTTCTGGTAGATAGAAATAAAGATACCTGACACGAAAATATAAAAATGAATTCTTTGTCGCTAATTGTATTTTGCCACCTGCTTAAAATAGTACCTCTATATACACAAATCCACGTGGCTGTCATTTAATCCTGATGAAAAGTTTTTGTTGAAGTTAATTCACAATAGTCATGCAGCAAATGGTAAATATTTGGTAAGAAATGTGGTAATGTGTTTTGAAATACATGTATGTTAGTGCAATTGTCGTATTGGGGAAACTAACACAGTAATTATAACCAAAGGTCAAGAGCGAGAATTCAACCCACAGGAGGAGGCTTTGATTGCTGTTCATATGATTACCACAGAAGCAAAATTGAAATTTTATGTTTTCATCATCATATGCTAATGATAAAATGACATGTGATAGCGAGAGGCGTCGTCGATATTTATGTGAATTGTCATTAATTAATCACAGAGCTTTTATGATCAGATGCGTCCAGGGGTATAAGAGGACCACCAGAAGTGGGGAGCGCATTGACTCCTGAATATGGAGGATGCAGAGACACGCTGTTGACAGCCCTGCATGCCGACACCAGGCCATTTAGCCTAGACATTATGACAACATGGACAGTACTAGATATCGAGTCAACATTGATAACCTTGACACTGGTACATCAACAACTTTGACAACAAGACAATTCAGACTCTTCGACAACGGTGACTGCCCATAAGTCCGAAGGTTCACAAGTCCGAAGGTCCATAAGACCACCAAGGAAACATCCCATTTTGAAAACGACCCAAAATTTCGAAGGTCCACAGTTCCGAAGGTCCATAAGTCCGAAAGACCATAAGTCCGAAAGTAATGTAAAATGGTCCACAAAACCGAAGGTTCACAAGTCCGAAGGTCCATAAGTCCGAAGGTCCATAAGACCACAAAGGAAAAATCCCATTTTAAAAACGACCCAAAATTCCGAAGGTCCACAGTTCCGAAGGTCCGTAAGTCCGAAAGACCATAAGTCCGAAAGTAATGTAAAATGGTCCGCAAGTCTGAAGGTTCACAAGTCCGAAGGTCCATAAGTCCGAAATCCCATTTTTAAGCGCGTGTATGTTATTCTTTAATAGTGGAAACCCGATTCTGCGAATCACCCTGACCCATGCCAGCATCACGCGATTTTCTGTGCAGGTAGTTATTTTTTAGCATGGCGTACGTGACAAGAGGGCTGAAGAAGGACTCAAAAGTTTTAATTTTCAATGACTTCCACTACCATCGTAACAAGAATGCCACGGAAAAGATATACTGGCCATGCTGGATTATTTTCATTAAGGGGTAAAATCGGGGGAACGCTGCCCCCCCCCCCCACGGAAAACACTGAAAAAGCCTTGGTGCTGAAAGTGTTAATACATGGACGATTTTTGGTTGAATAGGCCAAAAATCATCAATTTCAAAATTTTGTTTTCGGACTTATGGACCTTCGGACTTGGACCATCGGACTTATAGGCAGTAATCTCGATAACAGGACTCCAAAGGTTTGTACACAGCGCGATAGCTTGTACAGTACATGTATTTTGATACTGTAGAAGTAAAATATGCCAATAGGACAGCCACAGTAAATCCGAACAGGTTTTGAGATGCGAGTGAAGAAAAGGGTCACAATGATTGGGCCTGTGAACTGGGATATCTGTGGAAGTGCCAGTGGTACCAGTAGAGTTAGATAGCAGGAATCTTTCCGAATATGCCAGCGACAGAGTGACAAGATTTGGACAGTATATAATTGTGTTGCCAGTGATCAGTGAAAGATCCGGGCTGGAGATGAGAGATGGCGCTGCTGTAATAAATATATATAGGGGCAGTCTGGTAGAATATTAGTCTTCGTCGTTAAGAGGCAGTAATTACGGAAAGTGTTGATACATCATTGATAGGGCCGAATTACATTTGTAATCACAATGCTTGGGAAAGTGTTGAGACGGTATATAGCGACAGAAAGTCATTGGTGACAGTCGTGGTAAAGCGGCGTTGTCAGAGTCACAATATCAGGCCGGTGTTTCATCGTTATTGACAGAGTGACAAAGTTAAGGAGAGTGTTGCGATGACACTGATCGAGTCACAATGTTCGGGACGGTGCTGAGTTGCCAATAATAAAATTCACAAGCCTATCGGCCTCAGGTTCACAATTAGATTGGTTAGACCACAGGCCACTGAAACTTAGGTTCTGTTGTATAGCTTGACGCAAGGGCCCAACGCGCCGCGTAGCGGCAAAAAAGCGAAGCTGGCGAAACATTTATAACGGGTCACCGTCACTTATTATTGGACTTATAGCGCATTTACGGGGTTGCAACTATTTTGCTTTATAGTGTCACCAGGAAAGAAAAGCATGCGACCTAACGCCGATCTATTTGTATAAAGTGATAATTGGAAGGTATATCGTAGGAAATATCAATAAAATAATCATTCCATGTCGTCTTTTGAGGGCATTTTTGATTGTGAAAAATATATGTGTACGTCACCGTAGTCTCTGCAATGATAATTTTATCAGAGCAGTCTCGCGCAAGTAGAAGTTCTTTACCTATTAGTTCTTCACTTATTAGTTTCAACGTCTGGCGCAAAGCCAGACGTTTTCCATTACGATTTCACTACGATGTTTGACAAGAAGGAGCAGTGCGCGAGATATGCTAATGAGCAGACTTCCCTCGCTTGAGTTTCTGAAGAATGTTCCATATCGCGCTAAGCTCATCACTACTGATTATGACAGGCGTGCAACGGTTGGTATCTGCTCCCCAACTTCCACCCTAATACGGTGCAATAAGTTACCATTTGATGGGAATGGGACAATGCCCTCACTGTGTATGGAGTCATAGGGATAAGAAGACATTATTCATTAGTGTTGGTACAAGTGATTTTGCCCAAAAAGCATGCGCATTCAAAAAACAAAATATGCAAGGTTACGGTATCACCTCCATGACCATGACGACGTGCAGAAAGTGCACTGGCCAGTGCATACCCTATGGCTATGTACTAGTAAACATGGTAAACATGAACAACATCATCATTCATCGGCAGTTCATTTTACTCCGAGCTTTTCCTGAAACATATAGCCATGATGATTAGGCCTACCATGTACCATGACCAATAACAGCACTAGATCATGTAGATGTCAACAAGTTCACATGAACCGTATAATCCCGCATGGCGCATGTGGGGCATGCGTCTAAACCAAAGCCCCAAAATCACTTGTTTTGGTCTATATCACTTGTGTTTCCCCCGTCTCCCAGTCCATAATACATTTACAGTTTACAATCCCCGATCATGGCCCAACAAAAGGTCATCGGTTGACTAAAGGAACACAACTGTTCAATGGATTTATAGTTGAATGCGATCAAACTACGTCTTTTCAATCGTGGATTGTAAATTTAACCCCATGGGCCTAGGGAAGGCCCTATAACAATACTTTCGACACAGTTATTATCTCCGCTGCCTCCACCATGTTACACACAGTGCTCACTGCTGATTCTAAAATGCGCCACCTAGTCAAAACAGGACATATGTTCTTCTAGGAATAGATCTCTTTCCAATATTTCGTCATTCCACTATCGTCATCACCTCATCATACTTTCATTGACATTACAGGCACACATCCACAGAGCACTCTTCAAATCATCTACACAGTGGTTATCCAACTAGGATTATAAAGGTAATTTCTCAGCCCCACACAGTGGGTTTCAGTCTTGATAAAGGGGCACTATTGCTAGCAGCTAGGTAGGCAAGATAAAGTTAGACGAAGTAGCCGATAGGGGTCTCTCACCCCTCAAAGTCCGTCACAACTATTCAAGCTTGTACAAGGAATACATGCAGCGCTGACTCTAACAAGACCCAATGGGAATGTCGCACAGTCATCTGTCAAAAACAAGACCTATGTTGCAGTATGATCTCTTGCCAATATTTAATAATTGCACTATCGTCATCACCTCATCATACTTCATTGACATTACAGGTACACATTGACATAGACCACTGTTGCAGTCAACGACACAGTCGCTATCCAAGTAGCATTTATAGAGGTAATTATCATTATCATACCTCATTAGCATGTGAACCAATCACGTCGCGTCCTTTGCGATCACGGCAAAGCCTCATGGAATAATGTCTTTCACCGTTGAATAATTTTTCATATTCCATGCCTACAACTTCAATTTCTTCATATTCCATGGCTAGAAGTTCAATACTAATATAATATCCAAGATAAAGTTACAAGAAGTAGTCAATAGGGGTCTCTCACCTCTCACTGTATGTCCACACTATTCACGCTTGTACGAGGAATACATTCAATGCTGAATCTAACAACACCCAGTGCCCTTACTCTGTATATTAGTCACTGGAAGATGGCCCATTTCACTCCTTGCTTCTACTTCACCTATAGTCTCATTGCAAACGCCTCAGTTCTATGATATCACATTCACTTTCAGCTGTCATGCAACGCAACAACTGTGCTATCTGCCATCGCACATCAACGAAGAAGTGCAGCCGCCCACATTCCACCTCACGTCTGTCCGACCAGCTGCAATCCTCGAGGACGCCCCACTGTACCACGATTTCACTACGATGTTTGACAAGAAGGAGCAGTGCGCGAGAAAGGCAAATAAGCAGACTTCCCTCGCTTGAGTTTCGGAAGAATGTTCCATATCGCGCTAAGCTGACCACTGCTGACCATGACAGGCGTGCATTGGACTGGTACAGGTTGGAACTGAACATTGAATATGCTGGTGGTGACGCTTTCTGATGAGAAGTTGGTCGTGACTGATGCAGTATCCTTGGACTTGTCCACAGCATCGTTCAATCATTGCTCTCTGTGCTGCCTTGATTCTGTACTTACCCAAATACTAAGACCAAATGCCTGTTGACCGTGCTTTAAGAGAGACTGGCGCCATGCCTAGAGATATGACTGACCCCTATTGGCAAATTTGTATGACTTTATCTTGCCTACCTAGCTGCTGCCTATAGTCTCCCTTTAACTGCGGAGCACTTCAAAGTCGATAAAATGCCATGTTCCACCTTTTAATGTGTTCAGACCGCCATTTTCAAAATAATCAAGTCAGGACACTGCCTTCTAGTCTCATAATAAATTTTGCTTTCCTCAATAATAACATTTCTTCTTCTTCAATGCTTTCATCATTCCAAACTTCTCCTCCTCTGACTTTTACAGGGGTACAGTCATGGCAATCAAAACCCAAATACTGAGACCAAATGCCTGTTGACTGTGCTTTAAGAGAGACTGGCGCCATGCCTAGTCTCTCTTAAAGCACAGTCAACAGACACCAACCCCCTCAGACTCAGAAACCACAAACGCCCAACCCTTCCTGCTACCTTAATACTTCTGGATATTCTTTTGGCACATTGCCAATGCCAATTGCCACTTGCCAGGTATTGAACTAACCCATGAAAAAGCTCGAAGTCACATGACATACAAAATGGTGGACGAACAAGAAAATGTAAACAGCGAGATTTCAACATGAAAATTGTCAACAAAAACACCTTTAATTACGGACTTGATCTTCTCTGCAAAAGATTGGATACATAATCTAACACATGGGGATGACGAAGGTATAGTTGTCATTAAAAAAAAGGAAGTGACTACTTGGCTAGCCCGGCTTACCAAACAGCGACTTTTTCTTGTCCTGAATGGAGAGTCGAACTCATTTATATTAAAGAAAAGTCTCCAGCTCGCCAAACAGGGTAGATTTTTTACCTGTTTGGCAAGCCCGGCTGGCCGAACAGGGTGGCTCTTTAGTGCTGTTTGGCAAGCGGCTCTCCAAACAGGACAAAAAAAGATGCCTGTTCGGCGAACGGCTTGCCAAATAGACCCGGCCTAAAAAAAGCAATCTTACGGACCAAAACGCTACCGTAGTCGTTTCAATGTTCAACGTTCAGCCCTTCGATTCAAATTTACCGCCTGAAAACTGAGAAGGCGGTACCGCACTCATGGAAATCAATGACGCAATGCTCTGTAAGACCACATCGAAATTATCCTCAAAAATAAGAAATAAATTGCAATAAAGATATAAAACGCGCATACATGGATTTTGGCGAAAAACACCAGGTTTGTCAATCACGTCCTATTTTACAATTCGGCATTTTCAAAGGGAAAGGTTCTAATTCATGAAGTGAATATACTCTCAACAATGTGAGCATTTTTTCGTCATTCCCGCATAACTGTTCAACAGTCAACGTCCAACGACAATCCCACTCGACAAATGGTAATATTTATTCATGTCAAATACCTTGACAACATTTTATTTAATTTTAAAAGCAGTTATCGAGTAAACGGACATCATCCAAAATATCCACGAAATAAACGGACAAATGACCACAAAATACCTATTCTCAAAAAACTTGCGATTTATACCAAATAAATCTGACGGGAAACAGAAGAACTGCATTCAAATTTAGCTAGGCTATGAAAAATAATAAGACCTGTAGTGATAGATTTCAAGGAGAAAATCGAGAGGCAAAAATAAGGATCACAATAATTAGGAACAGTGTATGTCATTAATCAATACAAAATCAGTATGTTGTGAATAGAAACGATTCAAATTTGAACTGGCCGGACGTACGTTTCAAACTATCTAGATTTGCAACAGCACGTGTATCAGCTTTATTTAAAGCTGACGGGTCAAATATACATTCCCGAGTACGGCCGAAGCCGAGCTTTCAGGAATGTTCGTGATGTGCATTTGGATCTTCTACTGAATTATACCCATTACCCACAGTGTACGAATCGAAAGCGTGGAATTCTCTGCAGAAAACGTGGGTTGCACGTCATGTGAAAGCGTTCAGTTAGATCAGCATATAAAATATCCGGACGAAAAAGTCTGAACACGATTCATGAGCCACTGACCTCCGCAGCGCACTGTATACCAACGCCAACATAGTACTCTAATTTCTTCAGTTTATCTGTTTCTGTTTCTGTTTCTGTTTCCGCTAACAGAGGAGTAACGGCGCTGGCTGCTTGCATTGTCAGGGCGGGGATTATACCCCGGGCCTCGTATCCCTGATATGCGGGGTGGTTTTTAGGACGGATTCCACAGAATAAAACCGAAGACGAAACTCGTGGTACTTCTCTCTTATTACTTCTCATGAAACTAGGCACTAAAACCCATACAGTTGCGGTAGATGCTAAATACAATACATCATCCCCCTCGGATGAGCGTATGACTAGCTCCGGCCATACGCTAAAATTAAAAAACAAACAAGTTCAGCATTATCAGATTATGATATGAACACGTCATGGAAACAAAACACTGATTACTCACAAACACTTCTGTGGATTAAACACTGGATTTTGTATAAAAGACACATACTCGAAGGTATGACAAAATTATAAAAATTACTTTGGTTTCCTCCAGTAATCTTAATATGATAAAGAACATCCAAAAATAAATGCTGCATGTAATAGATGCCTAGTACATGAATAAAATGGTTATCAAAATGAGGTTGTCCTCTGGCTATGAAAGAATCACTCCGAATCCTCACGAAATGAATAAATATAATGTCATCATATATATTGTCTATATATGAGTAGAGTCCGCAAATGCTTATCAATGCACGTTGGAAGTGGCCAGCAAAACAATCCAGTCACAACCAGGTACAGAGAAGTCCTTGAAAGCATTATCACTTAATACTCGATAGTCCGTAGCACACATCGAAAATTCACAGAACCAACACATTCACGAATAGCAGCATGACTAAAACAGTTTGCAGCACACAAGCTGGGGTGGAAACCATTTAACACAGAGCAATAGGCCTAGGAGAAGAGGGAAAATACACTCAAAATCTCAATGTAACCTTTAATAGGTGGATATATTCAGGTGGTTAAGTTGTGGCATCAAGGTTAAGTGGCAAGATACAAGTACATGTTTACACCAAATCTAAATGAACCTGCAGGTTTTAAAATAAGCCAAGCACTCGACTCATAACATGTACAAATACATCTTAAAACCAGACCTAAATTTTTAGTGCCTGTAGTGATACCATATAATCTGCCAAACAAATGTCACTACGTGGCAACTGACTGGTCATAATATACAGAAAAAAGAAACTCACAACCAAACACTCACACACACAAAATTGGAGAATATGGCTAGTTGTGCATTATCAGAAGCCTGGTTTGACCCCAAATGGCAATGTTAGCCCTCCCTGACTCAGAAGTATCAGATTCACACAAGCACACAATCAGACAGTCGCACGTCAGTGAAATGCATGACAGTCAACATTTACCCTCCTTGTCCAACCATTAGGCATATGCAACTAAACATCCAGGCAGCTGGACATAGCATAATATGGAGCGCAACTCAACTACTTGAGTGACCAATTGTCCCTGTTTACCCCACGAGCAATCCTCAGCTTGTCACAATGAGTTCGGTAGGTTGTTCCAGCCAAATCAAGTTGCAGAGTAACAGTGAAATCTTCACCTACATGCTTTACTAGGTATGGTCCTCGCCATGGCACATGTTTGTCGCCTTTAAAAGATTTCCTTGGATTATAATACCAAACATAATCACCAGCTTTGAGGGACTGATATTTGGGAATTGAAGTCTCATACTGCTTCTTCTGGATTCTTTGTGATAACTGCAAGTTGTTACGCGCTATACTGTAGGCTTTCTGGAATCTATCATCAAGTTGCCTGATATAAGATGGTACTGAAGTCTGTGTCTCAGCAGGCTTGGTGTATAAGAGATTCATGGGTAGCTTCATTTCCCTTGATGTCAACATATAATGTGGAGTCTCGCCTGTGCTGTTATGCACTGAAGATCGATAAGCCATCAAGAAGATGGGGAGCATGACATCCCAATCGCCAACTGATTCCTTGTGATCATAGGTGTAGGTTTTGATCATAGACTTCAAGATCTTGTTAAAGTTTTCTACCAATCCATTGGATTTAGGGTTGTATGGTGTTGTTAATGACTTGTCGATTCCAAGTTTTTGAAGCAATGAGGCGTACAAGTTGGAAATAAACTGGGGTCCTCTGTCAGAATGAAGAATATACATACAGCCAAACCGTGAAATAAGTTCTCTAATGATAGCATTGCAGACCTCTTCTGTTTCAACTGTCTTCAGCGGTGCAGCTTCAACCCTTTTAGTGAAGTTGTCCTCCATCGTTAATACATATCTGGAACCACGGGGGGTTTGACGTAATGGTCCGATTATGTCAATTGAGACACGCTCGAAGGCTTCAACAAATAGTTGTTGAGTGAGAGGTACTCTTTTCTTTTTATGGGGATGCTTAATGGTGTTGCAAGTTTCACAGTGAGAGACAAATCTTGTTACATCAGTCCTCCAGTTTACCCAATAGAAGTCTGCTTTCAGACGCTGTGCTGTCTTTTGGATCCCAAGATGACCTGAACATGGATCAGAATGCAACTTTTCGATAAGAATGTGTCGTAATGTTCGTGGAACAACTAGCTGATTCCTGGTGGGTTTGTCTGGTACAATCAACTTCCGATACAATATACCGTTTTCCAAAAACAAAGATCTCCAATGTTGTCTCAGGACTTTAACACCGAGGCTTTCCTTGGATATGGTTCGGTAATTCGGGTAGTCAGACCCACTTAACTTCAGCTGGACTATGGGTGATATATCCGGGTCAGAGAGCTGCAAATTGGAAATCTCAGACAAGGGAACTAAGTCTGTTACTGGTTGTTGACCTTGAACGACATCTGCTTGTTTCTGATCTTGAATGGCCTTCCGTGATTGTGATCTAGTTGTTACTGCACAGTTTAGCATAAGTTTATCTACAGCTTCTTCTATGTTTTTATCAACATTCACTGTGTGATGGCAAGGGGGAATGTCTGGTGGTTGCTTTGGTTTATACCATCTTGGCTTTCCTTTGCTGAGTTGTCGATCAGTCTCGACCACTTCATCCTCTCGGCGACACTGAAGGCACTGCATCCGACTCATTGCATCAGCATTGGCATGGTGTCTGCCGGGCCTGTGCACTACATCAAAGGTGAACTGGGACATAAAAAGTTGCCATCGCTGTATTTGCTCTTGTGCGTCAGTCAACGTGAGCATATGGCTAACTGCAGCATTGTCCGTTCTGATGAGGAACTTTCTGCCATAAAGGTATGGTCGAAAATGCTGGATCGACTTGATTACAGCCAAGAATTCGCGCTTTGTGATGCAATAGTTTCTCTCAGCATCCGCCAGCAAATGGGAATAATATCCAATGACAACTTCCTTCTTATCCTGAATTTGACTCAAGACTGATCCAACCCCTGTATGGGAGGCATCTGTGTCCAAGATGAAATCTCCTTTGGTAATATCTGGATAAGACAGTAGTGGAGCTGCAATGAGAGCTGCCTTCAGTCGTCTAAATGATATCTCATGCTTTTCAGTCCAAATAAGGGTGCTATTCTTCTTGAGGAGTTGATAGAGTGGAGAAGCTAGGTCAGACATGTTTCTGATAAATCGTCGATAGTAACTGACAAGGCCAAGAAATCGTTTGACTTCAGTCCTTAACTTCGACCTTGGAACATTCCCTGGTGATGGCCAAAGTTCGACAGATGATACTTTGCTCACTAATGGTTCTATGCCTTTCTCTGAAAACCTGTGACCTAAGTATTCCAAGCTGGATTGGAAAAGAAAACACTTGCTAGGCTTCATCTTCAACCGGGCCTTCTGTAGACGCTGGAGAACCCGTTCAAAGTTATGGAGAGTTTCCTCAAAGGTCTTTCCAAAAACAAGAATATCATCAAGGTACAGGAGGCACTTCTCCCACTGGAGTCCTCGGAGAACATTTTCCATCAGCCGTTGAAATGTAGCGGGAGCATTTGACAGACCGAAAGCTAAAACTTTAAATTGGAACAAACCTTCTTTTGTCAAAAATGCGCTTTTTTCGCGATCTTCGTTTGATTTTAAGGGTACCTGCCAGTAGCCACTCTGGAGGTCTAGAGAGCAGAAGAAGCGACTACCATGGAGGGAGTCTATGCAGTCGTCAAATCTTGGTATCGGGTAGCTATCAGCCTTGGTGACAGAGTTCAACTTTCTAAAATCGATACAGAAACGATTAGTTCCATCCTTTTTAGATACTATCACTGGTGCGCTAGCCCAAGGACTTTTAGAAGGCTCCATGATTCCTCGCTCTAATCCGTCTCGAACGGCGGCCTTGATTTCCTGTTCCTTCTTGTAGCCTTGTCTCCGCAAGGGCAAGCGAAAAGGTCTATTAGTTCCTGTGTCAATCTCATGGCTGATCATATCTGTACATCCGATGTCTGTTGGTGAAGTAGAGAAAGTTGAACTATACTTGATCAAAAGTGAGGCAAGCTGCTGTTTCTGCTTGGCATCTAGTTCCTTACTGGATCTATTGTATAAGTCAGTTAGATGAGATGGTATGTCCTCTTCCAACTCCTCCAAGGATCGCACAGCAAAACAATCCATGGAACCCAGAGGAGTTGGGTCGGCAGTATGTTCGTAAGTCTCATCAGGCTCCTCAGCATGAAAGTCCCCCGTTGGGAAAACATATCCAACAACAGCACCTTTCGGAAGAGTGATGGATTCCTCATTTGGATTATATAGCTGTACTGGAGTCCTCCGTTGTTTCTTGGATTGAACTGTCACTGACTTTGCTGGTAGGACACTATGCCTCTGAATGAAGAAGATACTGGGTTCGAAAATGACCTCCTGTCTAGTTCTAAAAGGACTTTTCAATTTAGCAGATAGGGCAACTTCATCTCCAGGTGGGAGTGTAACCGCTTCAGACAGACAGACTGAATGTGGCAGAAGGCTATGCTTTACACCATCCATGGGGTAGTCCTTTCCATTGAAAGTATAGGTACCTAAACTGTACTTGATATCAATGTTAAACTTTTCCATGAATTCAGTACCCCAAATCCCGTCCATGCCATCAAGCTCGGCCACAGTCATCTGGAATGTAAAATTTGCACCATGTACGCGTATCGGCATGGTTACTTTGCCCAAGATCTTCAACGATGACTGGCCATCCGCCATGGTGATACATTCCCTAGAGCGTTGTAAAGGAGGACGATATAGTTTTGGAATCCTAAAATAAGCTCTTGAAGAGAGAAAAGTGGAAACAGAACCCGTGTCCAATAAAAAACAGCTAGGAAGTCCATTCAAATAGGTGGTTATGTAGGTCCTTGAAATACAGGAGCAAGATGCAGCTACGTTTCCTTTTTCCTTTTTGTTGCCATGACCTTGGGCTCCTGTGACAGGGGCATGGCTTACTGGTTTAAAGGATCATGATTTGCTGCTGCTGGTGTACCACCCTCTACTGGTACTTGCATTTGACCCTCAAAATGGCGCTGTGCATAAGGACACTCTCTCCAAAAGTGGTCAGGAGAATTACATATATTACAGCGTCGGTCATTTCTATCAAAGCGGCGGTCTTGATGGGTGTACCGGCCTCGGCCTCTTCCACGTCCGCGGCCTCTACCTCTTCCAGGAGCTTGACTATTGTCGCGAGGTTCCTGAGGTGGGTCCCTTACCAAAGATGCAACTGGCACTGAGGTGGTTGACTTGTTTCTGACTGCCTGATTGGTTGCCAGGAGATGGTTCTCGTATGATTTTGCTTGCTGAAGGATTTGATCCAGAGGCCTGTCTTTGTAGGCATACAATTTATCACCTAGGGGCGTATCTCGTAGGGCAAGATAAAATTCCAGACCAAGATCCTTCCTCATTGCCCCATGTGCCCTCTTAGAGTATAGGCTCAAGCGAAAGGCAAGGTCATCGAGAGACTCGCCTTCCTCTCTCCTGGCATCACGTAATGTAGTCATCCATAGTGATCTTTCTCCCACATAGTGGTTTTCAAGCTCTTCCACCAGGGTGGAATAGGTTACATCTTTACCCTGAAGGTTTAAGTTGGCTAGTACCTTTGCTGCTCTGCCCTCCAGCTTCTCTCGCAGGGCCTTCAACTTGTCCTCTTCGTCCCAACCTCTGGTAATTGCTGCAAAATTTGCCAGATAGGCTTCCACGTCTATCTTGGAGTCATCAAAAACAGGTATCTTTGCTCTGCGGGTGGTGTTCTCCGTCATTCCTGACCCAAAAGAGCAGTTATTATAGTGATTGACAACTGGTGGTGATGTTCGCGGTGCTGGTACAGGCCTTTCAAGATCTGCCCTTTTCCTTCTCGGAGTTGTCTAGCTTTCCGGATCTGGGGTCACAGGGTCATCATTAGGGTAACTGGAAATCACTGGTGACCAGGGGATGGCAGCCATTGGTGTTTCTGGGTAAGATGTAGCCCTAGTCGGGACCCGAGACATCGGGGTCGATGTAACCGGTGATGCTGTACTTCCAGTTGGAATGAATGTCTCCTCCATATCAACTGGGTCATATGATGTTGCATCTCCCAGAGTGAGCATAGAAAAGACACTGAAAAGCTTCTTTTTTATGGATCCAAACAGTGTTTCAGGTTGCCTTGGCTGTACTACTCGTGATCGCGGTTGAGGAGTGGGAGCTTGTCGTCTAGGTGGCACCACAGGTACAACCCCCGGAAGCCCTCTATTACGGAGTCGCATTCCCTCCTGGACCTCTACTGGGACTTCATCATCACTCATGTTTACCGAGTTAGCAGCACCAATTTAAATCATAAAATGCACAAAAACACCAAGACGTTTCAGTCACATATGCCACAAAGCAAGGCAAAATGTGGAGACGATCGTGCACTCACTGACTTTTCACCACACAATCATGTACCTAACATGCATCAAACATACAACATGTGCATACTATAAATCATACTGTATGTATACACACCAACCTGAAACTAAACATGCACAAAATGTAATGTACCAATGACATTCAAAATGTACAGGTGACAACTACATACAATGTGTGATATTATGACAATGACATCCAATGAATCAAACAACAGTAAATGTTGGCCTAAATCATGCACTGTAAAGAACCCAACATTTATATACAGTCAGCAGTTTGGACTAGAAGGGGTTAATATTACAACCCAACACTTTTCTACTCAACTTAGTGTACTCTCTTACCCAATTATAGACATTTGCCTTGGGCCTATTTCTATGCAGGGCACATATTCACAATAAAATATTTCACAGTTCCCTGAAAAAAAAGCACAAAATGACATGAAATGTATTCAAAGGCCTAGCCTTAATGTGTACCCAAGTACATGCAACAACTAAATTAAAATTAAGTTCAGAATATCTCAAAATTTTCGAACAAGTAGCAAAAATAGTCTATTGTCACTCAGTTGGGCAGCTCACTGCAAGGCCTGAATGATCC
This sequence comes from Lineus longissimus, assembly GCF_910592395.1. NCBI lineage: Eukaryota > Metazoa > Nemertea > Pilidiophora > Heteronemertea > Lineidae > Lineus > Lineus longissimus. The sequence continues at coordinate 2,942,775 of NC_088321.1, forward strand.
CAAGTCCAATTCTCACAGCTTTCCATATACTGAAGTTGTACAATTCAAGTCCTCTTGGGGAAGTAATGTGGATATCATCGCGGGTAAGATTGTTATTTAGGTTCACTAAAACACACCGATCATGCTTATACGCCTTGATCCTAGGATTATCCACAACTAGATTCCTTATCCTCTCATTGAAAATCTGCCTAAACTGCTCAAAGTTGCTGCAGACTTCTTTGTGCCTGCTGCGGCGACGGCGCTTCACAACCAGGCAGATGACCACTGCCTTTACTTGGAGCGAATTTGCCAAATTCACCAGTCTACTGGCCAGGACATTAACATCAGAAACTGATCTGGCCTCACATAAATCGTTTGTTCCTAGTTCAAGAATAACTAGATCCGGTCTCCTCCGAGCCACAGCAGAAGTTATGATAGAGGGTTCTACCAACTTTAGACCACCTCGTCCCTCAATGAATACTTCCTCCCTCGGGAGTCCTATTTCTGATGCAAAGTTACATTCGTGGGGGCCACTACCAGCATGAAGGATCAAGAAGTCCTTGAACCTCCTAATAAATGAGTGCCCCGTTATGAGAATCTTCATTTAGTAGCACGAAAAATAAACACCACAATCAAATTCAGTTCAGCTTGGTCATTTCTTTGCATGCTACACATACGTGACGTTATGGTTAGAACATGCATGGAACATGCATGCATGTACACTGTACAGAGCGCGGCAGCCGCGTAATCCCATTATTTCAAACGGATTTTCTATCGATTAAACGTCATTTTCGTTATGTACAACAAGCTCAGTCCTGCCGGGGTCGCCAGATGCATTGTCAGGATTATACCCCGGGCCTCGTATCCCTGATATGCGGGGTGGTTTTTAGGACGGATTCCACAGAATAAAACCGAAGACGAAACTCGTGGTACTTCTCTCTTATTACTTCTCATGAAACTAGGCACTAAAACCCATACAGTTGCGGTAGATGCTAAATACAATACACTGCTGCTCGGGCCCTCCTCCCTCTATGATGCCTCTCAAAGTTCCTGCGGTTAGGACGCCTAGCTCACGTTGGTTAAATAACCACTTGTCCCGTCCTCTTTCGTGTCTCCTCCGTCCGTCTCCATACGTCCATTCTCTCTCGACGAGTCGCTCTGTCGACCAGTAGGTGGCGGCTTCAGCTATCTCTTCCTCAATGAGGAGCGATTCCACGGTGACGATGACGTCCGCCGGTGTCCGCGTTAGTTCGCCGAAGGTTTCTGCCATCCCTGCGAGCTTGTCGGCCCTCTCATTATACTTGATTCCAGCGTGACCTGGGACGTAGGTTACCGTAATCGCAGCAGAGATGTTGTCCAGGCAGTCCTTCCATTCGACTTGTACCTGGCCCTTTTCCACGCGGCTGACCAGACTCAGGGAGTCAGTGAGGGTCGCAACCTTCTCACCAGGAGTAGAGTTGTGCTTCAGCCATACGAGAGCGTCACCGAATGCCTCACACTCCGATCGATAGCTGCTGGAACGTCCCTCCCTGGCAGTGGACCACTCGAAGTGTAGCTTATTGTCCCTCCAGACAGATCCAGCCCAGGCAGTGGTGTTGCCCCTCACGGAGCCGTCTGTGGCAATGATGGTCGTGAAGCCTTCCTCCTCTAGCCATGCCCTGAAGACTGTGGTTGCAGTCACCAGTACTGTCGCGCCAGCTCCTGTCACCAATCTTCATCACGCTGAGGTTGTTGCCTCTGTAGTCTGTCCAGTTGATGAAATGTTGCATCATGAGGTCTGAGGCTGCAGTCTTTTCGTTGCGCTTTATAACAGATATCGCAAGCCGGTGGTTTTACGTCCATGTTAACAGTGATGGCTCAGTCACTGCTCGAGATGGGCCGGGGAAAACCTAACTGGCCTGGGGCTGCCAAGCTAAAGCGGGCGGTATTTCCCACGGGGTAAAGACCCCTCCAACTGTCATACCCTGAGCATGGCCACCCCCGAGACGGCCATTAGGGGCAGTTGTAACCCGATCTACAAGGTACCGCTGCTTCTCACGTGTAGCCAGGGCGGGCAGCTCACGTCCTTGATAGGTGTTAGCTGGCCAGTGGGAGGAAGAACCCCTCATCTGCCCTTAGCCGTTGAAGTAGTCAAGTACTTTCATCCGCTGTTGGATGCTAACGGTTTATCATCAGGTAGGTTTTATAATACCAGCTTGAATTTCTCAAAATGCCTTTAATTTGTGATTGTGCGCAGTGGCACAAATGAGTTGTAAAGTATAGAATGATGCAAACGCCGTGGTTCCATAAAGTCAACTAAAATATATTTATAACTTAGAAAACAAGCATAAAGGTTCACAGGTTATTAAAGGATAAAGAAGCCTGATTGGCTAATGGTGATCGTAAAGTAGGAAGCTAAGTAGCTTTCAATCATGGGATGTGCGAGTTCCGGTCGCCACAGTGATCTCGAATATAAAATTCTATAGATATTGATGGTGGAATATCAAATTTGAATAAGTATTAAGTCAAAGCATCGAAAACTGACAAACTAAATACGTTTAAAGTCTGGTTCATCAGCAGGCTATTTTTCTTGACATGTTTGATTATTTTCCAATTTTAGCTCTTAGATAGTGGAAAAACGTGTGAGTGCACGCTGAGATCCGAGTTCGTGTCACCCCGCTATAAAGACGCAACGTCATTTCCATTTATCGTCGCAGTTGCTGGGTAATCAAGCGCCATCAGCGTGACGTCGGAAAAATCTATATCAGCAGGGTAGATCCTAACTCAGGAAACGCCTTACTAGTGCATCGTTCCGATTAGGAATATTCCGCTAGCCATTTTATTTCGTCAGTCACCAGTCATTTTTTAAAATTATGCGGTGGCCTATTAGGCATATGGCATATTCGAAGAATGTTAAAGATTTTGATAAGTATAGGTAATAAACTTGGTACAGTAGAACCTCTCTTAACGGACACCTCTCTATTACGGACAACCTCTCCATTCAGTACACTAGCTTGGTCCCAAATTGGTTGTTTCCATTCAATTTTACCTCTAATCAGGACACCTCTCTATTAAGGGCAGCACTTGTCAGTCCCGAGGGTGTCCTTAATAGAGAGGTTCTATTGTATTTAACGAATAAAGGTTTTGTAGTACCCCGTCACACTGTATCTCTTATTCACGTCACAATGCTGCCTATTCCGAATTCCTGGCCGGTATAAAATATGTGAAGTTTGGGGGGGGGGGCATTTACCTGCCCTTTTAACTTTCTCAGAATAAACTGACAAAGTGGGGTCCCCCCGCCATTCCAGAGGATAACATTAACACTATCAGGAACAAATCCATATGATGGAGATAGGGTGATTTTCAAGTTCAATCCTGGGATTAGATAACCCCACATAATGGGAAGGCCCAAAATACCATTTATGTCAGCCCAAAATACACAGTTGAAGAAATGGAAAGTGTGATTATACTACCATCATGATTTATCAAAAGAATCAATAAATTGTGTTTGTACAAATAAATATGAAAGTACAATACAAATGTATATGTGTTCCTTACATAGCAAACTTCTCAACTCCGAAATTCCTTTCGGTTTTACCTCGCATTATCAGTATATGCACCAATCATACATGTTATGCTGCCAAATACGTCACAATCACTATTAAACATGGTTAAGTTATAAAAAGTATTTGATTTTACCTTCAATCATACAGGATTTGGCACTTTTGTGCCGAATTTATAAGTTTTAAAGAAATGACTGCTGACTGGCGAAATAAAATGACTGGCGGAATATCCACACTTTATCGTTCCACATGGAAATGCATGGAGAGCTAACTCGGGTCATATCGGAGTCAACTTCGGAAAGCGCGATAATTCAGCCAGATTTTGAATTTTCCCTTTTTTGTGCAACTTGTTGATGGAAACTACTAAAGTACTTAATGTTGAATAGGAGGTGACTGGGCAGCCGACAGCTGGGTAATATTGCATGCCCTTGATAATGCCAATGGTCCTTCAAATGTATTTAGAGACCAACTTGACGATATATAAAGCCAAAGAAATTAGAGTTGGTGTTAATAATGGGGTGTCTACAAAACCAAGACCCAAGACCCAAGACCCAAGACCTACAAAACCAAGACCCCCACCTACAAAACCAAGACCTACAAAACCAATACCTACAAAACCAATACCTACAAAACCAAGACCTACAAAACCAAGACCTACAAAACCAAGACCCCCATCTACAAAACCAAGACCCGTCAACAAGCATAATCCAAACTGATTTGCAGATTTGCAGATCAGGGCCAGGTAACCAGGCCCTGCTCCTTGTCCTGGTTTCCATATTTTTCATATGTGTGATTATTTCTCGCATTTCTCTGTCACAGGGACATTATCCGATGATTGGAAACAGGTCAATAAGTTCATAGATAGACTTACTGTCCATGTCATCTACTGTCATTAGCCAGTGTCTAAGATTGTGTACCTTCTTATCATATCCAAGAGGCCCAAAGTCAAAAAATGCAAACTCCATCATTATTGAAAGCGGCCGCATACAGATGCCTTTAAATCCAATGACATTATGATGATTGAATGTATTCATGAGTCTGCATTCTTTCACGAAGTGTTTCTCGTAGCCATCCTCCAGTGCCTGCTTTATCACCACTTTTTCACCACCAAATACAGCAGAACGAACCTTTCCAAAACCCCCTTCACCTATCAATTCATCGAAAAGTACCTGATCCCAAGAAAACGTCTTCAACCCAGACAAATCGTACTCCTTCTTAGTAGCACAGAGTCTTGGGATTTTAAAAGGCATCCTTTCGTTATGTTATACAAGCATTACTATCCAAAACAAGAGAAAAACAATGGTACTCACTATAGCATAGCTATGTGGAAACTGGTAACAAATGCCTCTTGACTTCTCATGATATGACTTTGATGTTATGTAAGCTTTACTATCTTGACCTAGTTTAATAGGAGTACCCTCGGGATCGAAGAGAACCAAACCTCCCCTCACCAAAGCACCGTGTAAACAAATTAATCATTGTAACAGATATAGTTCTGGGCAGAAATTTACCAGCTCATCATGTATGTGGTGGATAAACATAAAAGGGTGGTTGACCTCTAGGTGTTTGAAGTCCACTGCTTGTTGACTTTACAGCTTATGATGCCGTGAATCTGTCTCAACAGGAGGTGTAACTAGTTTAATTGCTCTCCATCGACTCCAGGTAGCCATGCGAGGTTTAACCGTACATACCCTACATGCAGGATGTATTATTTGCCATCTACCTGGGTGAAAAACGTTTTGTCTGAACACTCATTCAAAATACTTTTTCCTCGTTGTTCAAAAGAGACTTGTGCCACTAATTAAAAAATAGCACATCACTGGCATTTATCACAAAATGAGCTAACAAGGGTCTTGGTTTTGTAGGTCTTGGTTTTGTAGGTGGGGGTCTTGGTTTTGTTTGGTTTTGTAGGTCTTGGTTTTGTAGGTCTTGGGTCTTGGGTCTTGGGTCTTGGTTTTGTAGACACCCGTTAATAATGTTAGAGAATGTCTCGCTTTCGCGTTGTACACTGGGGTAATGGGTACATGTTTATTCAATAAAAAGTCCTGTCACCTTTAACAGAATCTAAATTCAAGGAGCACTTTTAAGTTAGCACGTGATGAAATAACACATTTAACAGGGACCGTATTAATAATACCGTGTGTTCCCCTTTTAAAAAATCCTATCCGTTGCCTAGATTTAAATTAGGTAGAATGGGGTAATAGTAGCCCCGGTTTAATTGTAGCCCCTGCCTATGATATTGATTGATATCCCCATGCATCAAACAATGCAGGGGCTACAAATAAACCGGGGCTACAAACACCCCATTCTACCAGAACTCGAGCTAAATGAGAGAGAACAATGTTGTGTTATCAAGCATACGCAGCGCCATCTGCTATAAGCACCATGTAAACTGTAAGCATCACTTTGCATTAATCACCCATCTCGAGTTCAGATCCAGCTAATAATATACAAAGTAGTAAACTCTGAGTGTGTGTACTACATGTATCCAAGATAAATTAATACAATAATCAGCCTCCTTAGTTAATATAAGATCGACCAAGGAATACAACATGGTGTCATCAGAAGTCATGGCAGGATTATATGAACAGTTAAAGTTACATGAACAACTTTATTTCGGATGGAAAAGTAGTGATCTTTTCAATGGCCGATATTAATGGTCAGTGATCTGGATATGATAAGTAGCAAGAACGGCTTCCAACCTACAGATCTAAGACTCTCGTAACAGTGTGATGTGCAACGGTCGGGCAGCAACATCTTTATAAACTCTATGATTGAAAACATGATACATGTACATTGTTTTATCGTGTCCAGAACATTACAAGTGTTCCAGAAGAGATTCCGGCTATTTCCGACTCACATTTTAGAATAACCGGTCAAACCATTTCAAACGAACCAATCAGCACGCAGCCTTGGAGGGTGGCGTATCACATATCGTAGTCATTAGTGCACAGTTAGAGAAGTCTATAGAGGATATACTTCAATAGCATTTCAAAAAGACATTTTACAGACACAAACAGAAAATCTTGATACCGAGATCCGGCCGATGTTCAGGACCATCTAATCGACCAAATTGGCAAGGTCATAGTACACACTAGCGTCAGGCGGAAACTGACTGCGAAGGTTGTCCCGCAAAGGACCAGGAGTGTAAAAAATGCGGCAAGCTTGGTCACTGGGGCAAAGTTTGCCTTCACAACCGTGATCGTGAACACAGGCCCACTAGTAACGCTACAGGACGAGGCAGAGGGAGAGGCAGAGGCCATGGTCATAGGAGCCAGACTCAACATCAAAACAAAGGACGCGGAGTACACGCCGATTATCAACACGCTGGTTTTTTCCTCTGAATTCGAAGGATTATCGTTTAGCGCAGTAGCTCTAGTCTTTTGAAACAAACACTCTCACGCAAATCAGCCCGCAAAAAAAATTCAGCATACGCCACATTAACATTCAACCACATCCCGGAAAACATGTAAAACTTCGCGGAAAAGCCATCACCGGCGCGCAAGGAAACGTGATGCCGCTGAGGACATATGTATAAAACCTATTAACACTACGCCATCGAACATAAAGCTAATTGCATACAATAGTACCGAAATTCCCCAGTATGGCACTATCACAATGCCATGCCGATACCAAGGCACAGAAAAGACACAACCTTTTTAATAGCGGACACCAGTGGTCTCGTTATTTTCGAGATCGGTCTACCAACATGCGTCTCACACGGATTAGTTCAACTCAACTGTGAAGTAAAGTTAGTGCCCAGGACACAGCATATCCGAAAATTCACTCTTCGAAAGTACTCCGTGAACTATACCCCAACTGCTTCGTGGACCTGGGAAAAATCAGGTAAACACAAGATTACGTCAAAAAAGGACTGCTAGTCAGTCATTCACGCTACGTGAACCTCTTGCCGAATTAAAGCGTATGATTCAAATGGAAGTCATCAAGCCCATCAATGAAGCCACAGATTCGGGATCCAGTATCGCTTACAAGCCAGACGGATCGCTCAGGATATGTCTCGACCCCAAAAATTTAAACAAACATCTGATCTAAGCGACGCATGCATCAAACGTCGACCCTCGAAGAACTATACATATCATTTCGCCGGCGCGAAATTCTTCAGCAAACTCTACGCAAAATCAGGATATTGGTCAACTGAACTGGATGAGGAAAGCCAAGCGGCGTTAACAACGTTCAATAGCCCTTTGGGCGCCACTGTTTTCGCCGTCTGCCATTCGGTCTAAGCATCTCGCAGTACCTGTTCCAGCGTAGGATGGATGAGATCCTTGAGGGATTAGAAGGGGTAGTATCTATCGCTGATGACATTATCATATATGGGACGACTGAGGAGAAACACGAAAGTAACTTTCACAAGCTGATGCTACGTGCGCGTGAAAAAAGACTCATTTTCAATTATGTAAAATCAACCCGAAATCACGCAGTTCTTCGGAAACTTATACGGCCGAGATGGTGTACGCCCTTGAAAGGTACAAGCAATTAACGAGCTAGCGACCCCAAGCAGTGTCAAGAAACTACAGTCTTTCCTTGGTATGGTAAAATACATAGCTCCATACATACCAAAACTCAATTAGTTAATCGCACCACTCATAATACCATTGCAAAAGGACGTTGATTTCCAATGGAATCACGAACATCAATCCACATCATCAGATCTGCAAAACTGCAACCGGGGTCTCAGTTATTTTAACCCGGTATACAGACAGTCATCCAGGTCGACGCACGCCTCTACGCGCCAGGAGCAGCGCTCATACAGAACAATAAGCCAATCGCGTACGCACCAACAAGTCTCACGGAGACTGAGAAACGTTATGCCAACATAGAAAGAAAACTGTTAGCCTGCGTGGTTGGAACCGAAATATTCCACACCTACGTGTCCGGAAAATAATTCATGATTGTATCAGATCACCGCCCGCTTGAAATGATCTGCTAAAAAAAATCAGACAGCTGCACCCGCACGATAACAAAGATGCTATTGCGGCTGCAGAGACAAGATTACGACATAACATACTTACCAGGGTGCGAAATGATCCTACCTGACAGCTTTTCCCGCCTTCCGAAAACGAAACCAGATCAATTTAAACGAGAAAGTCTGCCTGGTACAGTTTAGTGAATCTAAACTGATCACCCTCAAAAAGGAAACCGAAAAAGATGAAAAATTAGTGCCGCTTTGACCACTGATCGTCCGTGGATTCCCCGCCTGGCAAAAAGATATAGCGCCGAACCTTAAGGAGCGACAGAGGATAGCCTAATCCTAAAGGGACCACAAATCGTAATCCCCGACGCACTTCGATCAGACTATCTCAAAGCAATCAATTAAGGCCACCAAGGCATCACCAGATGCCAACAACGAGCCCGAAGCGCCAGGTACTGGCCAGGAATACATCGTAACATTGAGAACATCGCAAAACACTGCATTCCATGTCAAACACATCAGGCGGCACAATCAAAGGAACCGCTTGATCCTATTATACCAAATGTCCCGAATATACCAATGCACACGATTGGGACGGACTACATACAATACGCTAACAAGAATTACCCAGTAATATCCGATTATAACTCCAAGTTCCCATTCGTCGAGGAAATGAAAGACACTTCAAGTGGAGCAACAATAATCTTGAGTGAGAAAATTTTCGCAACATTTGGTATCCCAAACACCATAATCAGAGACAACGGTGAACTCTTCATTGGCGGAAGTTACCAAACAATGGTCAACATTTCGGCATAAACCACGAGACCAGCTCCCCAAACAATCCAAGTCGCATGGCTTCGTTGAAAACAAGGTAAAATTCGCTGAGAAAATGATTGAGAAAAACGCGAATTTGCAAACATCACTACTGGCGCACCAAGGAGGATTCCGCGGTGACGTCACATCACGTGATCACATCCCATATTACTGATCGCTATTGCCAATCAGATTCAGTCTACTGACAGCACCCGCACTAAACACATATCCACGTCTCACTGTCTGGTGCGCTCCTGTTCACAAAAACACCAATAGACATGAAATATGCAAACCTAGTATGAATTCTTCCTCTGTAAAATTAAATTTACGGAGCAGATTAACTTCCACGAATAAAAAAAGACGTTTGGCGTGGCCAAAGTGCGGAAATAATGTCTCCGCTAAAATACACTACGAAATACACCAGGCAATGCACAACGCGATACACGGTAGAGATGCAGTTTGTTATTGTTTTGACTTAGAAGCCCGCCCATATCATAATATATTCATGTATTCATGAAGTATGAACTCATTTCTGTCCCATTCAACACTAAGAACAGTAAATTTCTCCTTAAATCATCACCGAAACCGCGATATCCGCAGGAAGATTTCGTTCTAGTGTCCGAAAATGCATGATCCTACAGGGGCGCTAATTAAACTCGGCAAATAGAGGGGATCTATGGGGATCTATGCGAGTTTTAGGTTAACAGGTCTCGAACTTGTAAAATCTGTAACCACGCCTGTTTCTACGGACGCCGCCCCGCCATGTTTTGTTTCACTTGCGGTAAGCAGTTCCGGAGCGCGCACTGCCTGTCGGGTAGGCGGGCCGGGACTTTGAAATTAATATTATTATTTTGTTCTAGTTGAGTGAATTTTTGGGCGTAATCCGAGTCGACCATATTTCGTGGAGTGGAGGAGACGTTTTTACTGCACTGCCGTGTTCGTTTTGGTGTTGTCCTGTTTTTTGTGCAGTCCTGTTTTGTGAGCGTGATGTGAATTTTATTATAAAGGATTTTAATGGGTCGCTACAGGTGCCTTGCGGCACTGTAGTCTTCTTGAAGGACCGCGATAGGCCTATTCTGTCCAATAGGCCTCACCTTTGTAAGTAGTTTTTATGGTTGGTTTAATTCAGAACTTCAAGCACATCGTTGACGTTACGTATTTATAAAACCCAAAAAATAGTTACATAGAGAATAGATTTATATTTCGAAACGTGATATAGTTTCATGTGTGTGATGTATTAACCTCCGTTATTAGAGGGCTGTGTTAGATTGTTGCTTTATCGAGGTTTGCTGCAACATATAGTCGATAGATGGCGTCCGTGATGTCTGGATCGCTGCGTGTATATAGATGAGTACTGTTAAGAGTCTCGCCTTTAGGACGTCCACTTGCTAATTATAGATGAGAATAGTCTCGCCCTTTTGACGTCCGTTCCGTTGTTGCAGAATATATTTCCAGAACTACTCTTTGACACTAATAGTATCACTTGGCCAGCATTGACTTCGTCATCGTTTCGTTTGGTTTAGTGATAGGCTAACCCTCTGTAATTATGCAACAACCCGTTATATATATATCAATTATGTGTGTGAAGCACTACGTGCTGCTTATATTGGCTTAACGCCACAATTTACCGAACTCGACACTGATCTTAAAAATCTTGCCCTCTGGGCGTATAATCCAGAGTGTTACCAATCAGAGGATATAGTGCTGCTCCACGCCTGATGTCGTGACTTGTGTACGTTGAAGCCGTCTTGCCGAGGGGACTTCCGTGTTCGATCGTCACTACTTGACTACTGGGGTTGGAAACGGGTGCCGTCTGGCGAGGTCCAATAGCAGCAGATCGACTTCCGATTCTGTGAGTAAAAACCTACTTATCTCACCTTTCGTCATCGTAAAAACAACGCCACCAAATCCCATTATGATAATGAAGAGATTGCCCCATATTTGGGAGACTGTTTTGAAACCATCGCTAATTTTGGAAGATCGGTGCCCGGCTATTTGGTTTTAAAAACCCTATTTTTCCCCATCAAAACAGCACTTTTCATTATTCAAATGATAACTTATTGTCTGAAGACTTATTTCATAGCAGAAAAGTACTAATAACTCTGATTTGATACGAAAAATCTAACTTTATTTGATGACTTGATTTTCCCTTGGCCGTGGATCGAGTTTGTTTACAATCTGCAGCGCCATCTTGGAAAAGCCGTGACGTCACCGCGGAATCCTTGCTGGCGCACCGCACAACGCCCCAAGGCCCAAAATTGCCTTCGGCAGCCGTGGTGATGTTCAATAGGAAAATGTCCAACAGTCTGCCAACTCATATCCGATCAACAGAAACAGAGGCCGAAATCAAAAGTAGGCAGCAGTCACAAACAAAAACCACAGCTTCGTCACGAAGCTGTGGTTTTGTACGGCACAATCAGGATGCTAAGGAGCTACCGGAACTGTCCCTGCACTTGGTCAGCTGGTTGGTCATTGTTGGTATTTGCCCAGAACCTAGGTCATAATTATGCCATCACCTGCAGCATCAACGGTAGATCACTACGTCGGAACGGGAGCCTTCCAAGGCCAAGCCAAGTAACCTTCGATCTCCCAGCAGACAACAGATTCGATGCATACAAACCAAACATGCACTCCCACAACAAGACAGAGTAGAGCAGGCCTAACGTACCTGAGTTGGGTGTGGTCGTACCTCAAACACCTGCCAGCCCAGAAAAGAACGTGCCAATTCCTGCAGCAGCAGGAAACAATGCGCAAGAACCAACAAAAACCCGCCGATCGCAACGTGAAAGCGACCTCCAAATTGGATGGACGATTTCCAAATTGGATAAACGATTATGTCAGGTGACGTGCTGGTCCCCTCTCCCTGTATTTTCTTTGCCTATGTTTAATTAGTCTTAGATGCATATAAAAGATTCAGAACTGCGTTGATGAACTCATGAACTCCAAGAACATCCTGGTAAAAGCTCAACTTGCCGCCAGAACACTGTGACACATAAATGGACATTTTACAGTCAAATCGCCCAGGTACCGTCACTTACAGTAAAGTCAGAAATTCAAGACGCGATTATGTTATCATTGAGATGATAATGTCATGTCACAACTAAACCTTTTTTTTTAAAATATGCATTGAGCATTGTAATTTTTGGTAAAAATTTTGAAAACAATGCACTGGTACAAATTTTCTTGTCTGCCGTCATTATAAAATCACTCTTAATGAAGGGGATTTGGTATCGTCAAGCATACGCAGCGCCATCTGCTATAAGCACCATACACTGTAAAGCATCACTTGGCGTTAATTAGCCATATTGCGACGATATTTGGAATTGGGTACCCAATCTAGTATTATTATATATACAGTTTATTTATCGTACTCTTGTACATTTTACAGTATTGTGCATTGTGCGCTTACAAGAAAAGGTGCATTGAACAAGACAAGAACGTAAAAACAAAATACATGTATCAAAGTCTATTTATGAAAGAAAAATTCTCATGGATCCTCTGCCGCGGGGGGGGGGGGCAAAGGTCAACTTATCATTCGCATGCTAGATGCGTAATAGCATCTGACAGCTCATCTCTATCAAAGAGGTGATAGTCACCCCTGTCTCTCATCAGTATAAGATCCCTGATCACACTGCCTATGTCATTCGTTTCGATATCACCAACTTTGTTACCCCTTCTAATAAGGTTGTCCCTATCGGTCCCTATCTTCTCACATAGTACATTGATGTTTCCCCCGACGGAGGAACTACTTCCGTAAATGACTAATTTCGCAGACAGTTCAACCAGTTCATTATTACTTCTCAGAGCAGTCTTAGAAATTTTTAAAAACCTGCTGTGCATCTGAAATTCCGGATTGATATCCCGGCATATAGTAGGCAACAAATTTGAGTGTGTCCGATACGGTAATTTGAATAGTTTCCTTATACATTTCCTCCAGGTCGTAAGCAGTCTATCCATGTGCCTAGAAGAAAAATCCCACAGTACGCTGCCGTATAAACACATGACATATGTTTTGAACAGGCGATATTTTACATCAATGTCGCAATGACCAAATGCAGAGACAAGTGCATTAGTTCGGACAATCAAGTTTCCAATAGCTTGATCAATAAGTGTCTGCTCGGCGTGGGGGCCTATGATATGGCCCAGGTGATTTGCTATATCTTCTACCTCAAGTCTGTTGTTTTGCCACATTAAAAAAGTATCGGCTGCTTCTTTTCCAAACAATAGGAAGTGTGTTTTAATGACATTGAACAATAATCTATACTCCTCTGAATATCTATCACAAATCTTAAGCATTTCCTGCATGCCATGTCTAGTGGGGCACAATAGAACTACATCATCGGCGTACGCCAATGCCCCTACAAATTGTTGGCCAATATAACATCCGTAACTCGACTGTTTCAAGTCCAGTAGCATTTCATCCGAGTAAATGCAGAATAAAATAGGGGACATTACTCCACCCTGCTTTATACCATTTTTTACATTAATTACCCTACTTAGAGTGTCCTTCCATTTTACTTGGACATATTGACACGTGTACAGCGTTGCCAGAAATTTCACAATCAGTGGACAACATTTCTTTTTTACTAACAAGTTGAACAGCCTGGTGTATTCAATCCTGTCGAATGCACGACTGGCATCTAATAACGTCACGTAAACATTACTTCCATGCGAGAGATAATAATCAATAACTTCTTTGAGCACAAATGTACACTGGGTGGTAGAACTCTTTTTCTTAAACCCAAATTGCAGATCAGATGTGCAAAAAACCTGAGGGCATTTTTCCATAATGATGTGGTCTAACACCTTACATAAGACACTACTTAATGCGATTCCTCTATAGTTATCAGAATCGTTAATAGACTTTCTCTTGTTCTTGGGGATAGGAATTATAATCGACCTTTTGAACGCCTCTGGTATGAAAGAATGGGACAACATGAGCGTGAAAAGCTCCGCTAGCTTCTTGTCGAGTACCTCTGTACCATGTATCAAATGGTCACTAAATAGAGTCTTCCCACCATCATGTTTTCCTTTGTTCAGTTTGAAAATTGCAGATCGAACTTCAACTGCTGAGATAGTGTGGCTAATGCACCCACATCTGTTAGTTTCACATCTAGAGTCTATGTCGTTGTCCAAGTCTTTAATTATATCACTCATCTGATCCTCGTCGTAACCAACCGATGAATATAAAGCCTCATATTTAACAGCAAACCTATCCGCGATGGATCTGTCATCCATAGCATCATCAATTCTCACTGCGTAGGTCTGTTTCTTCTTTTTTCCCCTATTGATCAACTTCCAGAAGTCGCTGTCATTCTTTTCCACGTATGCCATTGCTATTCTATTACTCTCAGCTACCTTATTCTCCTTTTTGGAGAGTTTGACGGCATGGTGGTATCTCGCCCTAGACGGATCTCGAATACGACCCCTTGCCTTTGCGACCCCCGGCCTTCCAGATGTTGTGCCAAAGCAGCGCCCTTTCTCTAAGCTCTCTAATGTTTTCGTTCCACCCTGGAAAAGGTTTCCGACCTTTTGCCTGAGCATTGACCTGACTAGGAAAACATTCTTCCCCTGCAGTTAAACATGCACTAATGATATCATTGTGTAAAGCCTCGATCCCTTCCTTGTGGTCATTACATTTGAATATATTACAATAGTCGCGTGCCGTTCTTTCAATGGCGTTCACCTCCCTGTCTAGATTAAACTTATATTGCACAATATCTTCTGGGGCGAGTGAGTCCCATTTAGGCACATTTCCTCGGGCACCGGCTGACTGCCCTTCATGATAAACATGTTCAATCTGCATGTTAAACTCGACAGAAAGTGGCGAGTGATCTGAAAAGTTATCGACATCGTGAGTCACTCTATGGTCAGATATGTCCCCCAGAAGATTCTCTGTGATATAGAAATGGTCTAACACTGACCTGCTGTTGTTTATCTTACTCTCGAATGTAAAATCAATCTCACCAAAATCGCTGATAGTCTTCAGTGACTCTGACTGCATGAATATCTCAAGTTGTTGAGTCGTGTTCAGATGCGTTCTGACCCAATCTACATTAAAATCTCCTCCCAGAATTATTCGGTCAATATCTTGTTGAGCAAACAGAGCATTCAATTCTTGTAAAGTGTCTTCGTACTCGGTGGGGTTATCGACGCCTGGCATATATACATTGCACATAAGTATTTTTACCGAGTCAGTTAATTCTACAACAATGGCGCAAAACCGGTTCGTTTTGAAAGTAACTGGCGAGATTACATGCCTGATACTAGTCTTCCAGAGGATGGCAGTGCCACCATAAGGCCTGCCCCTCGTTATAACGCCAGGCTCCATCCCAGATACCGCGTGGGCATTGCATTCGGGAAATCTACTGGTCAACACATCAAAAAGTTCGCACTCGTGAAGCCAGTGTTCTTGCACAAATATAAAATCGTATTTGTCCGAAAGGATTGTCAGGTATTCAACTCTCCCAGTACCAAGTCCCTGAGCGTTGTAACTGGTGATGGAAAGTGGAAGTCTATTGCCGAACGACTGTGCCATGATTGGGAATAGGATACAAGTAAGAATGAAGTAATACGTTAGAGGGCTCTTGTTCATATAACGGATTCTTTTGTGGCGCGATCCCGAGACGGGACGATATATTTTCTTACCATTACTCCTTCAGGCCACGTGTCCTCACTCATTAGCTTTGGAAAGTCCGACTTCCCCACCGTCACTCTAAACGAGCAAAAAGCTGCGTCACAGTGCGAGAGCATTTTAACCGCGCGCACTTTGATATTCTGCTCCGACACGTAATCCTCTATGTCCGCTTCGAGAGTTCCCTTGTTTATCCTATAGACGAAAGCGTCCCTTGCTGGTTCCGGACCAGCCTTTAATTTGTCGTGCGATTTTCCGCTGCCAGTAATGGCCTTGCGCCTTTTGGCCTCGCGTTTCTTTCTTTTCAGTAATTCATGTATGCCTGGTTCGAAACCGTCACTGTCACAACCCACATAGTCCGATGCTAGCGACTGCATGCTATCAGCACCCTTAAGGCGTGACACACTTCTATGAATAGACATTAGGGGGCCCGGTGGCCTCCTTCCTCTTGATGAGTGATGTTCCTTAGAAAGGAAAGAGTTGTATTTCGCGGGCTGCTCAGTAACTTCCGCGTACGAAGGTATATCTTTATCTAGCGTTCCCTCCGATCTGTTGGACGTGGAACTCCTGGACATTCCACGGGCACCTCCCCTCCGACCGTAATGCCCCCTCGTTACAGGGGAAGTATTGCGCGATGTCGATGCGTATATTGACTGGAATGAAGTTGGAGGCCCACTCGATCCCGTGACCACACTCTGCGAGGAATCCCCTCTGTCTGCCGTCAGCGTATCCATTGCTTCCTCCTCTACAGTCTCCTTGTTTTCATCTTCGCCACGAGTCGCCAAGTTCAATATCTCGAGAGAGTTCTTCTTCACAACACACTGAACTTCAGTTATTCTATGCTCAAGCTTGGCCAGTCTGTCGACCAACGAGATGTTATTTAGCTCCTCTGGATGAGCTCTGGGTATCTTTCCTAGATCGCTCGCTGCAATCACGAAGTTAGGTAATTTGTCAACGGCGTCTAGCTTACGAATAGCCATCACAATATCAGCCGCATTTGCTGCCTCTTCTGTTCTATTAACAGAGGCTTTCCTGTTCTCCTTTTTGCCTAATGTATTTGAGTCACCAATCTCCCACAGCTTGTTTTTTGCGTGTAGGATGATATTTCCAGAGAAGAACGTTGATACCGCCTTTTTTACCGCGTCATAAGTCCCCGAGTTGATCGCGAATGCAACATACGCCAGTAGCGGATCACACACCGTCTGCCTGTCGGATTCACTGTATTCACCCGTACTGCACTCATTGAGTTCATCGCCTTGTACGTCCTTATCAACATTTTCCTCCTCATCAACATCTCCGTCAACCTTCGAAATCTTATGAACTGGGCTCGTCTTGCCATCTGGCGTTAGATTATCGAATGTTCTTTTAATCGTCACTCCACTAAACGCCGGTGAACCGCAGTTGTCCAACGTTTGTTGACTCATTGTCACACCTTTGGCATGCGATCATGCGTGACGAAACAGAGCTGCGTATACATGTATGTATGTCCCTGACGAACTTGTACATGTACAATGCACATACGAGTCAACAGCTCTTATTCAGAGAAAGTTTCTCGATAACTCGACGAAGGAATAAAACCTCCGATACTACGATGCACCACTCGAGTCTACTGCTATTACTTATTCGTATCCGATGTTTCTCAGCATACTACCATCTATCATTCGGCAGAAAAAGACGGATTTTTGCAGAGCAAAATCAGAGCTGCCGCCATATTTTTTGATATATATTATAAATAATCTGTGTTCTTCCATGGCTGTCAGTAAACCCAGACACCCAGGATCGTTAGCTGCTTGAGTTTCAGCACCTTTCTTCTTAATTGATCTCTTCTATTGTTTTATTATCTCTATCTGTTAGTATTGATACAGCTGTGTGCTGATTGGTTGTTTCCTTAATTACCGAGTGCTAGTTGGTTCAGAGCCTGATATCTGGGCAGGGCTATTTACCAATTAGGGGTGAGAGTAATTAGATATAAAGGTCATGTTTAGATGTTTTTAGCAAGTCCTGGCAGATCTAGAAATCAACTCGTGAAAGGTCTGTTATCCTCACTCTGTAGCCAAACAAGATACTCTCTTGAAAAGGGCCAGAGTCTTTTTCCCTGTGATGTTTCGGTGTTGTTTGTAAATGAGAAGTTTGAGTGACGTGAGTAATAAATGATGTGAGTCGATATCCTAGTTGGTTAAGTCTTTGGGTTCGAGTTCAGAGTTGCGACGTTTACGGTGACTTACTATATAAGCCCCTTTACCGCTACAATATAAAGGCTTAACTCTCTCCCGAGGTCAGATGAAGCTAAAATGCACAATGGGTGATTTCAAAGTCGGTTTTGCATTTAACACTGACATTTAGAGTTATAATGAGTCTATAGCCGTTAATCCTGAAGTCTGATTAAAAAAAGTATTACTATGTGTTTAATAGCTTACGCTAAAACTTGGTTTTATCATATCCAAGTGAAACACTTACACTTATCCTTTCTAAAACACTGGATTTGAAATTTGGTTATGAGTTAGTTTCAACGCCTAGATTTAGTGTCATCTCACTTCAAAATAAATCGTAGTGTTAATTTAACACCCAGGAATGTGGTTTTAATCCCAGCTTGGTGTTACAGTCTCAGAGGAAGTAGTGCATTGTGTACTACCACAGACACAAATGCCTAAGGCATTAACACCAACCACAATTCAAAGTTGGTGTTAGAATCAAGCAACAAAGATGATATTATTTTTATTTATTATTTATTTATTTCTCGTACTCTCGTACATTTCAGGAAATTGTGCATTGTGCGCTTACATGATTAGGTGCATTGAACAAGACAAATAAGAGATGTAACACTGTTGTATAATAACAAACTACATATATATTACATAGTGGGGCGGCCACTCATGCGCATGCCAGATGCGTTATTGCATCCGACAGCTCATCTCTATCAAAGAGGTGATAATCACCCCTGTCCCTCATCAATAGAAGATCCCTGAGCACGCTACCTAGGTCATTCATTTCGATTTCGCCAACTTGGTTACCCCTTCTAATCAGGTTGTCCCTATCGGTCCCTATCCTCTCACAAAGTACATTGATGTTTCCTCGACAGAGGAAGTACTCCCGTAAAAAACTAATTTTGCAGACATTTCAACCAATTCGTTATTGCTTCTCAGAGCAGTCTTAAGGAATTTTAAGAACCTGCTGTACAACTGAAACTCCCGGTTTGTTATCCCGGCATATAGTAGGCAACAAATTTGAGTGAGTCCTATTAGTCGGGTCAATATGTGAAAAAATACCCCCTTACCCCAAAGAAATTGAAACAAAAGTGTTCTCAACGGTTTTTGGTCCTATCAATGGTGGAGAATAACATATAAAAAGTCTACCAAAGTCCGACCCCCCGAAATCGTTTTCTTTCAAGATGGCGTCCAAGATGGCTGCCATTAACAAAAAATGGACATATCTCCCTTATTATCAATTGTACAGCCAATGTTTTGGTGTCTATACCCATGTTTTTGGGGTCATAGAAACCAATGGTGCCATCAAATTTACTGTCATGTGACTGGGTCACCTAGAAATCAAGAATGGCGTCCAAAATGGCCACCGCGACAATGAAAAAAGGCATATCTTGGTTATTAATCACTCCAGAGCCATGGTTTTGGTGTCTACACCCAGGTTTTAGGGTTTAAGGAATGCAATGAAGCTATCAAAATCATAGCCAGATGGCTGATTAACCAAAAAAGTCAGTCAAGAAGGTGGCCCTAGTGGACACAGGCATATCAATACGGTTGCCATAGAATGTCCCGCATAACATTGGATGGAAAGGGAACTTTCCATGGTATGGGTATGGTGGCTGCCTTGACGCCCGGGCAGAAAGTTAGTCGGGTTATTCAGAGGAAACAACTGTCACAAATTAACATCACTGACAAATCCAAAGTTAGAAAGGCCTGCAAGGATATCACTTTTCAAGATAGTCCGTCACTGCTTAAATGTGATAAGCGAGTTGACATCCTGTGGGAACTCTCATTCAACTTCAGACAAACCCTCCCTAGCTGGCAAGGAATGATGCATGTTCTGCATGAAGATATGCACCATCCTGGTCGGTCTTCAGTCACGTATTTGCCAATGATTGACATGTATTCTGGAGACATGACATGCATTCTCTCTACACTGGAATATATATGTGACATCGCGTTCAAGCACCACTTTCCGCCTGTCGTCACCTTCGACCAACCGCTCTATTGGAAGGCCGCTGAAATCATTGCCGAACCAAGGAACAGCCACTTGAAGACCATCGTGCTCATGCTTGGTTCGTTCCATACCTTCATGAATTTGCTCGGAGCGATTGGCACACTTATGTCTAGTACAGGGTTGAACAGCGTGCTAGGTGAAATTTGCGGAGAAAACGCGATAGTGCACATGATGAGTGGGAAGGCGGTCCAGCGTGCATTTCGAGGACACTTGTTGGTGAACAAATGCCTGAATAAAATGGTTGTCACAGAGATGGTCGATGAAGAACCAGACTTGAGTCCCCTTGTCAGCAGAGCAGAAGACATATACACAGCTTTGATTGAAGAAAAGATGACCTACAACATCAGAGACATTGGCACAGTTGGCCACCGCTATTGACAAAAAGAGGGATGGTCTCCGTGAAAGATCAAAAACTAGTCAGCTGTGGTTGAATTATCAGGAAATGGTGAACGTATCGAAGTCTCTAATCAAAGCAGATCGCTCCGGCAATTGGCAGATGCGCCTCCAGATCGTGTCCGAATGCTTGCCAATCTTCGCAGCTGCAGGCCACTTCAATTATTTGAAGTCTGCATATTACTATATGCAGGAAATGTCCCAACTTGAGGCACGACATCCAAATTTGTTCGAAAGATTTCAACAGGGACACCATGTCATTCGTCGTAGCAATAAGTTTTGGGCAGGACTCAGTGCTGACCTCGTGATTGAACAATGTTTGATGAGATCACTCAAGACCTCTGGGGGGCTAACGCGAGGGAGTGGCATGAGTGAAGAGCAACGTGCCCTATGGACGTTGTTAACTCCAGTCACCTCCGAATACAACCATGCCATGCAAGAATTCAATGACTTATCCTTCACAACCAGTGAACAGCATAAAGAGACATCGCAGAGTAGAATTGAAAGAGACTCACGTGATCTGAAGAAGATCTTGTTCAAATTGGACACGTGCTCGCCTTTTTCCGAGGATCCGTCCTTAAGGAACATTGTAAATGGTGTTGTTGCAGATTCGGAGGTTGATGTACATGAGTTTCATTCAGTTGGAGTAGGAATCATTAGCAAAATGATCGGACAGCCTGTGTTCTCTGTGGCTTTCAAGAGGAAGTACAAGGCAAAAACCCTTGGAAGTAGCACATCTGTGAAAGTTGCCCCTGACAGGACAATTGATCCAGGACTGTTGTTCCAAAGATTTTTGGTTGTATCAAAGACAGCAGATATGTCACTGGAAGATGTCATGCGATATGAACTTAGTCCTTTTCCATCTGCACTGTTTGAGGCCAAGAAGGTCTTTCGGAAACCAGATAAACCTCAACTAGCCCATGCCATTCTTGAACACGCAGAGACAGATTCAAAGGATCAAGACACATCGGAGAAAGGAAACACAGCACCCAAAACACAGCATTATGTGCTTTATGGAGGATCTTTGCTCCAGCGGGTGCCTTGGAAAAGGGGCGACACCTACGGCAATTGCGCAGACCTATGTGGAGCTTACTGTGAATCGTTTCCCCTCTGCAACAGTTGTATTTGATGGGTACCTCAGCGGCCCTGCAATTAAAGACAACACCCACCAGAGGCGCGGGAAAAACAACTACCCCGCAGTAAACTTTACTGAAGCGACTGAGTTTGTAGGCAAGAAGGATGAATTCCTTTCTAGACTAGAGACAGCAACAAACAGAACATGATAAACCTCATGAGCCAAAAACTCCGTGACAGAGACTGTGAAGTCATCAATTCTCAAGGAGATGCTGATGTTGATATTGTTATGGCTGCTGTTCAATATTCAGAGACGCATTCCACAACAGTGATTGGAGAAGACTCTGACCTCTTAGTTCTCCTTCTCCATCATGGTAAACAAAGCAATAAAGACCTGTTATTTCGTTCAGACAAGGCTAATGCAAATGCCGTTTATCATATCAACACAGTTACTCTTTGTCCATGCGTACACTGGGTGTGATACGACTTCCAGGATTTTCGGTATTGGAAAAAAGACTGTTCTGCAAAAGATGAAAGGTGACACCAATTTAAAGGCCTGTGCAAATGCATTCGTTACTCCAAACCAGGCTGCTGATGCTATTCAAAGTGAAGGTAGAAAAGCTATGACGATCATTTTTGGGGGCAGGCCGACTGATTCTCTGGGATCATTGCGGTACAGCACCTTCAGTAAGAAGGTGGTGTCCTCAAAATCGTTTGTGACACCAGAGCGACTGCCACCAACGGAATCATCTACGAAATTCCACAGTCTCAGGGTCTACTATCAAATTATGGTATGGATGGGACGAGAGATGGGAATGGACCCATGTGAGTGGGGTTGGAAGCGTGAGGGAAACATTTATGCACCTATTGAATCTGACATGAACCCTGCGCCAGACTATCTCTTGAAAATTGTGCGTTGTAATTGCACAACTGCTTGTGGCACCTCAAGGTGCACCTGTAGAGGGTATGGGTTACCATGTACAGCAGCATGTGGACAATGTCAGCTTGAAGTATGCGACAACCCATACAATCAGACAATTGAAGAATATGATGACGATTCCTTGTAAGAGGTGATCATTCGGGACATTCTTAGTGACAATCTTACAGGTATGGGGTTGTCCATTGTGGGCACCATTGGTCTTCTTTGGTAAATCAGCCATCTGGCTATGATTTTGATAGCTTCATTGCATTCCTTAAACCCTAAAACCTGGGTGTAGACACCGAAACCATGGCTCTAGAGTGATTAATAACCAAGATATGCCTTTTTTCATTGTCGCGGCGGCCATTTTGGACGCCATTTTGGATTTCTAGGTGACCCAATCACATGACAGTAATTTTGATGGCACCATTGGTTTCTATGACCCCAAAAACATGGGTATAGACACCAAAACATTGGCTGTACAATTGATAATAAGGGAGATATGTCCATTTTTTGTTAATGGCAGCCATCTTGGACGCCATCTTGAAAAAACACGATTTCGGGGGGTCGGACTTTGGTGCACTTTTTATATGTTATTCTCCACCATTGATAGGACCAAAAACCGTTGAGAACACTTTTGTTTCAATTTCTTTTGGGTTCAACCATATATTGACCTGACTATATATGGTAATTTAAATAGTTTCCTTATACATTTCCTCCAGGTCGTAAGCAATCTACTCATGTGCCTAGAAGAAAAGTCCCAGAGCACGCTGCCGTATAAACACATGACATATGTTTTGAACAGGCGATATTTTACATCAATGTCGCAATGACCAAATGCGGAGACCAATGCGTTAGTTCGGGCAATCATATAGCTTCGTCAATAAGTGTCTGCTCGGCGTGGGGGCCTATGATATGACCCAGGTGATTTGCTCTATCTTCTTCCACAAGTCGGTTGTTTTGCCATCTTATAAATGCATTGGCTGCTTCTGTTCAAAACAATGGGAAGTGTGTTTTAATGACATTGAACAATAGTCTATACATCTCGGAAAATCTATCGCAAATCTTAAGCATTTGCTGCATGCCATGTCTGGTGGGGCATAATAGAACTACATCATCAGCATACGCCAATGCCCCTACAAAAAATTGGCCGATATAACATCCGAAACCCGACTTTTTCAAGTCTAGAAGCATTTCATCCGAATAAATGCAAAATAAAATAGGGGACATCACTCCGCCCTGCTTTATACCATTTTTACATTGATTACCCTACTGAGAGTGTCCTTCCATTTCACTTGAACATACTGACACATGTACAGCGTTGCCAAGAATTTCGCAATCAATGGACAACATTTCTTTTTTACTAAGTAAGTATACAGCCTGGAATATTCAATTCTGTCGAACACACGACTGGCATCTAATAGCGTCACATAAACATTACTTCCATGAGATAGATAGTAGTCAACAACTTCTTTGAGCACAAATGTACACTGGGCGGTGGAGCTCTTTTTCTTAAACCCGAACTGAAGATCACATGAGCAAAAAACCTGAGGGCATTTTTCCATAATGATGTGGTCTAACACCTTACCTAAGACACTACTAATGCAATCCCTCTATAGTTTTCGGAGTCTTTAATAGACTTTCTCTTGTTCTTGGGGATAGGAATTATAATCGACCTTTTGAAAGCCTCTGGTATGTAAGAATGAGACAACATATGTGTGAAAAGCTCCGCTAGCCTCTTGTCAAGTGCCTCTGTGCCATGAATCAAATGGTCACTAAATAGAGTCTTCTCACCATCATGTTTTCCTTTATTCAGTTTGAGAATTGCAGATCGTACTTCAACTGCTGAAACAGTGTGGCTAATGCAGCCACATCCGTTAGTTTCAGATTGAGAGTCTATATCATTGTCCAAACCTCTGATATATCACTCATCTGTTCCTCGACATAACCAACCCATGAGTACAAAGCTTCATATTTATCAGCAAATCTTCCGCGATGGATCTGTCATCCATAGCATCATCAATTCTCACCGCATAAGTCTGTTTCTTCTTTTTTCCCCTATTGATCAGCTTCCAGAAGTCACTGTCATTCTTTTCCAAATATGCACTTGCTATTCTATTACTCTCAGCTACCGTATTCTCCCTTTTGGAGAGTTTGATGGCATGGTGGTATCTCGCCTTAGTTGTTTTACGGATCTCGAATACGACCCCTTGTCTTTGCGACTCCCCGGCCTTCCAAATGTTATGCCAAAGCAAAGCCCTTTCTCTAAGCTCTCTAATATTTTCGTTCCACCCTGGAAAGGGTTTCGGACCTTTGGCCTGAGTATTAGCCTGACTAGGGAAACATTCTTCCCCTGCTGTTAAACATGCGCCGATAATATCATTGTGCAGAGTCTCGATCACTTCCTTGTGGTCATTACATTTGAATGTATTACAGTAGTCACGTGCCATTCTTTCAATGGCGTTCACTTCCCGATCTGGATTCAACTTATATTGCACAATGTGTTCTGCGGTTAGTGAGTCCCATTTAGGCACATTTCGTCGGGCACCGGATGACTACTCTTCATTATAAACATGTTCAATCTGCATGTTAAACTCGACGGAGAGTGGTGAGTGATCAGAGAAGTTATCGATATCGTGAGTTACTCAATGGTCAGATATGTCCCCCAAAAGGTTCTCTGTCACAAAGAAATGGTCTAACACTGACGTGCTGTTATTTATTTTACTCTCGAAGGTAAAATCAATCTCACCAAAATCGCTGCTAGTCTTAAGAGACTCTGACCGCAGTAATATCTCAAGTTTTCGAGTCGTGTTCAGATGCGTTCTGACCCAATCTACATTAAAAACACCTTCCAGAATTATTCGGTCAATGTCTTGTTGTGCAAACAGAGCATTCAGTTCTTGCAAAGTGTCTTCGTACTCGGCGGGATTATCGTCGCCTGGCATATATACATTGCACATAAGTATCTTTACAGAATCAGCTAATTCTACAAAAATGGCGCAGAAACGGTTAGTTTTGAAGGTAACTGGCGAAATTACATGCCTGATACTTTTTTTCCAGAGGATGGCAGTGCCATCATAAGACCTGCCCCTCGTTAAAACGCCTGGCTCCATGCCAGCTACCGCATGGGCATTGCATTTGGGAAATCTACTGGACAACACATCCAAAAGATCGCACTCATGTAGCCATTCTTGCACAAATATGAAATCGTATTTGTTCGAAAGGAGTGTCGTGTATTCAACTCTCCCAGTACCCAGACCCTGCGAATTGTAGCTGGTAATGGAAAGTGGAAGTCTATTGCCAAATGACTGTGCCACGATTAGGAAAAGGAAACCGGTAAGGATGAGGTACTACGCTAGTGGGCTCTTATTCATTCAACGGGTTCTTTCCTGGCGCGATCTCGAGACGGGACGATATATTTTCTTACCATCACTCCTTCCGGCCACGTGTCCTCATTTATTAGTTTTGGAAAGTCTGACTTCCCAACCGTCACTCGGAACGAGCAAAAGGCTGCATCACCGTGCGAAAGCTTTTTGACCGCGCGTACTTCGATATTCAGTTCTGACATCATCTATGTCTGCTTCGAGAGTTCCCTTGTTTATCCTATAGACAAAAGCGTCCCGTGCTGGTTCCGGTCCAGCCTTTAATTTGTCATGGAATTTTCCACTGCCAGTAATGGCCTTGCGCCTTTTGCCCTCTCGTTTCTTTCTTTTCAGTAGTTCATGTCTGCCTGGTTTCCTTCCAAGAAGTTGGAGCTGGAGTTTTGAATGATGATGGTAATCGACAGCGGATGAGACCTACCCATGTATGACGGGCAGCGGCGTCAACCGAAGAAATTCTGCACGAGGCAACATCGAAAAAGGCAACAACCACAACGAACCTAAAATCTCTTAGCAAAACACTAAAAAAGCACATGTTTCTTATTATCAGTGTTTTTATCTTGGTTTTAGTTTTATGTTAGTTTTACCAGATATTACACCTGTCCTTAATTAGATTAAAACCTATTTTGAAATGGGATCAAGACTAACACCTATTGTTACACTCACACTAAGCATGATTCCATGGTTTAATCAATGGTTTTTGAGTGTAAGATGTGGTGTTTAAACTACATCTTAAAACTGACTTAGAAATCACCCAATGTAGTCAACTCTTAGTGTGTGTATTATTAAAGATCAATTATACAATAACCATCCTCCTCATTTCATATAAGATCGACAAAATAATACAACAAACAACTCTACTCAAGCGAAATTGCGTTTACTAAGAAGCAACACAGACAACAAATGAACAAAGCGAAAAAAACAGACGACGGGGCGAGGGAAAAGAAAATAAGGACGAAAGCTATGGAAACCCCAACAAAACACTAAGGTGAGTGAAACAAGTGTTATAGCTAAATTATAGCAAACGTCAGAAATGAAACTCGACAACACTAAATGAATATACAGGCATGACAAACAGCAAAACTAATTAAAGTCAAAATCTTCCTCTACTCGCTGAAGCACGAGCTGTGGATGGCCAACAATCTACTAAAAAGTGAAAGGATAGTATGTAATGTTTGTGTAGACATGTAGTTTTTTTCTTCTTATTTTGCACTACATGTATACTTGGAGTCAAAATTGTCCTTTTCGCTGATGCATTAAAGCTGGCCATTGCCACATACTAAAGTGAAAGGGTAGTCCGTGTATACAGCTAGTTACTTTCATTTTGCAGACAGGTGATGCACTCTTGCTGGAAAGGGTTATATATATTGCATGAAGTGATTCATACATGTAGCAATCTTCCCATTCTTTGCATTAGAAAGTGATGTCAACGAGGAGCCTAAACCACCGGAGCCAGCAAAACGCCGAAAGACAACCAGTGGTCATGGGCAGACTATTGATTTCATGCAGAAAACTGAGACCATGACTTAGGGAAAGAGAAGTACAGTTGAATAAAAAGCACTTCGAACACGAGGAAATGAATTCAAGTTAAAACGGGAGGAGTGGCTTTGACGAATGGACCCTAAAAGGGAGTAAAACAACTTTTGTTGCTCTATGATGAAAAAAGTTCGTTATGGACAAATAGGCTGATTTGCCCCCCCCCCCCCCCGCGGTCAATTCTTTCAAAGTAGACCAGGTCATCGCTTTAAGGGCTTGTTCAAGCTAGAAATTACACTGATCTCCCATTGATGATCAATGCACATTTTCTTGCTGGAAACTGCAACATCTGATCAGACAACTCCTCGACATCGTTCGGAATCAAAAGTAGGCAGCAGTCTGTTTCGTCACCCTCTATTGAAAATCTACTGAAACGATGTTGTTTCCGGCAAGGTAGCCAGGTTTTCTCACAAAGTGGATGAGTGTCTGGATGAGGATGTTGCCCAACCCTGTGGTTGATTACATCTTTGAATGTAGAATGACTGAATTTGCAATCGGTGTATGCGAACTTGTTATACGTGGATGGAATGACCGAAATACAAAATAAGGGAAAATATAGTTGTCAATGATTTAGTTTTGTAAATATTTCCGAATGTGGAGCCTCAGGGGAAAGAGATTTAGCCAAACAGATTTGCAAATTTTGCAGGCTGTGGCGTCAAAAACACCATCGTGCAATAATAATTCTATCACTACAAGTGTAACCATAGCGGACAGTCATGACAGTGCACACAGGTACCATCGTGGACAGTTTGCCTGTGGCTGACGATTTGGACTTTATGATATTAGTTTTAGATTCAGTTTGAAATTTCGATATTTGATTAATTGGTATCAAGTCTGTGTTTTATAAATGAACAATAAAGCATTTACTTCCGGGATCCTTGAGAATAAGATTGTCCGGGCAATACGCTTGAGTTAAATACATACATAGAGCCTAATTGGATCGGTCAGATCATGGAAGTTTGTGTTGGATTGAGGAATTCTTATGGTGCGTGGGTGGAGAGAAATTGTATATTGCCATAGTAATGAAAGACAAACTCTATCAATTGTGTTGCTAGGCTTGGCGGCACATCGTAAAAAATGCTTTGGACTTTCCTTCTGCTGCCTCTTGTGTAGGCGGATAACTTCCGTTCTAAGTAATAAGTAATTTTCTGTAATCTTTACCGATGAGCAATTGTACGATCGTAACCCCTTGGTGGTCCTGAACGGAAGAGGACCTGGTCTCTCCGAATCTCGCCCACTCACGCCCACGCTTCGCATCAAACAGGAATCTCGATTTGAAGTATTCAGTGTAAAGGTAGATTCTGAAGTGTAAGGATCTCACTTCTTCATTCAAGTGTCGGAAACCGGAATAGAGCTCGGAACAGCAGAAAATTTCATCTGTCTTCATGTTAACAGGATGCAACACAGCCTTTGACTAAACAAAGGTCCCAAGGATGGTTTTCGCCGTTAGAAAAGAGTCTACATCACAGGTAACTGGCTTACTGGACTTTGCGCAACGAAACGAAACGAGCGAAATGGGGGAGCGACCATTATGTTTTACCCCGGTACGTCAAGTTCGATACATGGTGTCAGTCACCAGTGAGTGATGACCCACATCCACCCAGGCAGCTGAGACACATGTCTTGTTGGACATGCCTACCGATTTTTACTAAATATGAAACGGCCAGGGGCCATTGTGCTCACCGTAAGTATTTTTAGTAGACAGTTACAGAAAGTGCTACAGTAGAAATCAGACCCTACATAGAAATCTTTCCCTCCTAATTGAATTGAAACAACAGTAGTAGCACAACATATTTATGAATGGTCTCCAACTATACTTATAGGGTGCCTTTCGTGCACAAATCTAGTGGCATCTTTGAAATAATTTTCAAAAAAATCCAAGAAGTAATGGTCACATCGTACAAGTTTTCCACCCAATGGTGGAGAGTGAATCATAAGCATTATTCGTACTTACTGGTACTTGCAACTGCCACTTTTGGCTGGAGCCTAAATTTGGAATATTACCTATGAGCTGCAATAACATTTTTGAAAGGAATGACAAATCAGATACCCACCCCTTCCTATGATCATGTAGGCCTCTCATAATTTATACATGCATCTGTGACCATTTTCAGAGCCGGCCCTGGCCAAGTGGTGAATCCGAGACTTGTGGTTCCAAGCTTGTAGAGTCTAGGTGAAAATGATAGTGAAGAAACGTGCCACTCCATGACAATGGTGAATATATTTTTAACTTTGACCTCAGTGACCCTGACAGGTAGGTCAAATAACAAACCAGGGTGATATGTGATGTAGACACATCCACCTGACCATAACAATTTCATCACTCGTTACACTACAGTAATCGGCAAAAAACGATGGCCGCCTAATTAAATCTATGGCACCAAATAAATCAAAAAATGAAGAAAATGTAAGATAGAACTCAGAAAAGAAAAAAGGAAAAGATGAAAAATAAAAATATTTTTGGCTGTCCTTGACCGGGGTTTGAACTCACGACCTTTGGATTGCCACAATACGAGGAAAAACACACAAAACATGCAATTTCGGCCATATTTGAATTCCGATCTTGCTGAAACTTGGCATACAAATAGTGGCTTCTTAGATGCATCATTACACAAAATTAAAACTCTTTACATTGAACAACGACAAAACGTACCAAGAACGGTAAAGTTTTCAACTTTGACCTCTGTGAACTTGAAAGGTGGGTCAAATCAAAAACCCGTAAGATATGTGATGTATCCTTGCTAGGAGTACCTACCATGAAACTTTTATCAAAAACAAATCAGTAATAAGCGAGAAATCACACTTTTTGAGTTTTGAGTTTGGGCCCCCTGGTGGCCAAGTCAATAATCAGACCGAACCAAAATTCAGTGTAAAAGGTCAACTGACCTAGGGGGTAATTTGTTCAAAGTTTCAAGTTCATAACTGTTGCGGTTGAGAAATGTGCCATAGTTACACTCAAATGGCAAATTTACGCCATTTGACCTCTGCGACCTTAAAAAGTAGGTCAAATCCGAAAAATCGTGCAACATCTGAGGTAACCTTGCTAGGGGTCCCTGGTGCGGGTATGGCTTCAGACAGGATCAGGAAATAAACCAAGAGCCGAGTAACTTTTGATAAATCTTTGTTGTTGAATCATCAAATTGAATTGTTTCTGGAAATACAAGAATGCAAATGGTCTTACAAAAATGTCTTCACTTAACACTGAGAAATCAATACGCTGCTGTGAGATCACCCAGGAGACGTCCTCCACATACATTAGTACACCTACAATGCACTGCCTGTACACGGACACATGCACCGAAGTGCGCTCGCAACAGCCTGACAGAGCACAAACAGCGACCAATACAGGCCCAAATTCTCGGGTCCACAGCTTACAACGATTACTCAAATGGGGCATGGGAGATCTATACATCATCATTTACCTCGTTTATAAATGCTCTTGGCCTAAACATGAGCACGAAAGGGAGAAACTCCCACGAAAAAGACGAAAGGTCCGCAAGGACATTTCTCAAAGATACAAAAAAGGCGAAAGCGCTGACGTCACAACTCCGGAGCGGAAAAGAGGGCGCATCTCAAACTAACGCGCGCGAAATTCAAATTGGCCGTAAAACAATCACACGCGGAACTCGCGATTTAAACATTGGGTTTCAATAACATTCAAAACATCCTCCGGGCGCCAAGGACGCGATAAAGCGCGGACGCATAATTTAGTCAGAATTTCAGTCATCTAACACGCCTCACTCCCGTCGTCTCTGTCCCCATCACCAGTCTCATGGTCAGAGTCAACGTCTTCAACAGCGGAAGAAACATCATCATCGGGCTCCAGGACTGGCACACACCTCTGGACAGACCTTGTCCTGAACCCAGATTTCACCTTGACCTTCACATTCCTGACCTCCCCATCATCCCCTGGGTAGGTCTCCTCGATTCGGCCTAATTCCCACTGACCACGCACTGCACTGGGATCGACAAGCAGGACAACATCACCGGGACGCACCTTACGCCCCTTGGCGAGCCACTTGGACCTTTTCTGTAAGGTGGGTAGGTATTCCCGAATGAACCTCAACCAGAACTGGTTGACCAAAGCCTGGGCAAACTCGAATCTCTTGTGGAGATTTTTGGTGACTGCAAACGGTCCCTGAGGAGTCTCGGCTGACGCCCTACCAAGAAGAAAGTGATTAGGAGTCAGGGGTTGCAAGTCGTTTGGGTCATTTGAACTGTAACCCAGCGGCCTAGAATTGACCAAGTTCTGAACTTCTGCGAACACAGTACTCATCTCGTTCCAAGTTAGATTCTGAGGACCAACCACTAACTTCAGACCTTTCTTGACCAACTTGATGAGTGATTCATAAAACCCACCCTGGTTGGGACTCAGCGGGGTGATGAAACGCCACTTCACCTTGTGGAGGGCAGCAAAACCCTCGAATTGCTTACGCCCCTCCTCCACAAGTTTTTTTAACTCTTTCTCGGTGCTGACAAATGAACTTCCATTATCAGAAATAATGGTTGAAGGCCACCCATGATGGGAGACAAACCTTCTCAATGCATGAAGGAAGGCTTGGGTGGACAGGTTTTCCACAATCTCAAGGTGAATCGCTCTGACAGTAGCACAGGTGAAGATAGCCCCCCAGGCCTTTGTCACCTTATTACGCCCACACTTCAAGAGAAAGGGACCAAACAGGTCCAAGCCAGTTGTACTGTAGACAGGAGCAAACAACTGAAGACGTTCCAAAGGAAGGTCTGCCATCCAAGGGACCAGGGGAGATTTCCTACACTTCCTGCAGACAACACAGTCTCGAACTATCAGACGTGCCATGGTCCGACCCTTCACAAACCAATACTTGCGGCGACTATGACACAGTGTACTCTCACACCCACAATGACCATTCTTCCAATGGACATCTCTCATCAACAACTTGGAAATGTGGTTCAAAGAGGGAAGGAGAAAGGGATGGTTTTCATCATAGGACAGAGGGGACTTGCGAAGACGACCCCCAACCCTGAGCATTCCCTCACTGTCTCGAAAGGGGGCGAGGTCCTTGCAGCGTGTATGCCAGTCAGTCAACTCCTCCTGGGCAGTAGAGATCCAGTATTTCTCAGCTTTCTCGCGTTCCCCCGGTTCGAGCTCTCCAGTCTTTCCATCTTCTTTCTTGACGTTGGCCTTGAGATTCCCAATGAAGCGAAGACAAAGGGCTGTCACCGTGATGAGTCTGGGCCAACTCGAATAGGCGTAGCTCTTGATCGGTGGGACAATCTTCACAACCGCTGAAGACATCTTGGGAAATTCTCGGTCTGGTTTCTTCTCGCTATCCACATCAGCTAACTTCAGTGATGTCTGGTCTGGCCAATGCATCTCTCCCCTTTTCAGGAAATCCGGTCCTTCAATCCAACGACCTGTCATCTCATCTGGCCTGAGTCCTCTGGTAAGATCATCTGCTGGATTTAGGGCTGTGGGCACATACTTCCATAACGAGGGATCCCAGGTGGACTGAATCTCAGCAACGCGTACGCCAACAAATTGTTTCAAAGAGAGCGACTCAGACTTCACCCAATGAAGAACTATCTGAGAATCAGACCACAAATGAACATCAGGCTTGGTGCGCAACTCAGTATGGATGGTCTTGGCAAGACGGGAACCAATGAGAGCCGCCATCAACTCAAGGCGCGGCACCGTAGTCTGGTGTAGCGGGGCCACCCTTGCCTTTGACGAGTACAGACGGACACTAATGCCATCTGGCATTGGCCACAACATGTAGCCGCAGGCACCATATGCATGGAGGCTGGCGTCAACAAACACATGAAGTTGGGGTTGTCCCAACGCGTCTACAGGCTTGACAGACCTGGGGATGACAACAGACGTTTCTAGCCGCTTGAAATCCGCGAAAATCTTGCTCCACCTCTTTACCTGGTCCGGTGGTAGATTGGTGTCCCAACCAAGTTCCTTGATTCTCCAGATATCTTGCATAGCAATCTTGGCTGTGACCGTGACAGGGGTCGCCAGACCAAGAGGATCAAACAGGGTAGACATGTATGACAGCACCAACCTCTTCGTCAGAGACTCAGAAGGGGGGTCCTTGACCCGGAAATGAATCATATCAGACTTATGATTCCAGGAGACACCAAGAGTCTTGACGCTATCACCACCACCTCCGAAGTCAACAGACTCACCAACACATGCCTCAGACTTCTGACTCATTGACTCCCTACCAGCCAAGTTACTATACCAGATCTTGATTCCAAACTTCCCAGTGTCCAGGATCTCGTCCAGATCACCCATCCTGCCCTTGGCCTGGCTCGTCTGTTCGCACGAATGGATCAAATCATCCATATACCGGTCTCGCTTCAGGATCTGGGCTGCATCGGGGTGGGATGTCTCGTGGCGTTCCGCGATCTTCAGCATCACCAGGCTTGCCATATCAGGGGAAGACTTGTCACCAAAGGCCACCCTGGTAAGTTTGTAGATCTCTGGCTCTCTCGTGTCATCTAGATTCCTCCATAGGAAACGATGAACTTCGGTGTCTTCAGGTTTTAGTCTTATCTGCAAGAACATTTTGGAGATATCCCCCACAATAGCGATCAAGTCCTCACGGAACCTGAGCAGCACCCCCAACAAATTGCCAATCAAGTTGGGTCCCTTGTAAAGGAAGGAATTCAGGGAGACACCTTGGAACCTAGACGCTGGATCAAAGACAATCCTCAGTGGGGTGCTGGGCTTATCAGGACGGTACACCCCATGGTGTGGAAGGTAATATAACGGTCTCTTGTCAGTCTCTCGGGGCCCTGCCTTGACAGCCCAACCCTTGTCAAGGTATTCTTGCACAGCATGATTGTACAAAGAGGCTTTGTCAGAGTCTCGGGACAAGCTCTTCTCAAGGGAGTACAGTCTTTTCTCAGCAAGACTGTAGTTGTCAGGCAAGAGACAAGGATCTCTTCTCCAAGGCAGACCGATCATGTAGCGATCGCCATCATGGCTGACAGAGCTTTCCAGAAGCTCCAGAGCCTTACGGTCTTCTGATGACATGGGCTCAATGGGACAAGAACAGCTTGGGGCTCTAACTCCCAACACTTCAAGATCATACAGGTCGGACATAGACGGGGCAAGTTTTCTGACAAGATTGACTGACACCCGCTTAGGAGCCTTTCCTTCAGCCCCTATGACATACCATCCAAGTGGGACTCGTTTTGCAACAGGTTCAAAATCCAAGCCTCGCCTAACTTCCTCTTCAGAGTGTAGGTGACTATACTGAACCCCCAGGATGAGATCAATTGGACCCCCAGGATGAGACAAGTCCAGATCACTGAGATGGGAGAAAGAGCACAAATAGTCCTCATTCAAGGGAGGAACCCCGGATACAGTGCAATCCATCTCATGGGCCTCGACCAGATGCTCTTCTCCCCCATCCAAGTGGGAAAGCCAGAATTTCAATCTACGACTGTTCTGTTGACTATGTGGGGAACCACCAACCACCAAAACCTCAACAGGCTCAATTCTACCTTGTAGGCCTAATCCCTTAGCAAAATCACTCCGCACAATATTGGTGGTCGACCCTGAATCCAGCAAAACATTGCCCTCCTTCACCCTGCCATTCTCAGACCTGAACAAAACTCTAACCACAGGCAAGATGCCACCTTTGTCAAGAGCAGCCTTGGCGACACCAACAGTAGGCCTGGAAGAATCTGTAGCAGGAGGATCTGGCCGAGGACCGGGAGGTGGGGAATCTACATGAAGCAAGACATGATGCCACCTAGTGCAGCCACCTTTCCCACACTTTCTCTTCCCCCTACAATCCTGTGAACGATGGCCCTTGATGAGGCAGGAATAACACAGGTTATGAGTCTTAGCAAGATTCTGACGCTCAGAGATTGAATTGCTGACAAAGGTGGGGCACTCGGGAACCTTGTGTGGCTCCGAGCAAATATAGCATTCTAAAACTTTGTCCCTCACTGCCTGTGCAGCAAAGGAGCGCCTGTCATGCTTACCACTGCCACTATTGCCACTGTTGCTACCATAATTACCCTTGGTCTCTGTCGAGCGTAGGTCACCGAAATCTGGGTCGCATTTTGCCCGGACTTTCTTGCGCAGGAATTCAGACAGGTCCAAGATGGTCGGCGCACGCGTGGGGTCTCTTTCACGGATTCTGGCAACTGCGTCTTGCCACCGGTCAATCAAGTAGTCTGGGAGGCGCTGGACGACAAGGCGAAGAGTTGTGACGGCATTCACATCGGCAAAGTACTGTAGTCGCTGTAAACCTGCAATAACATTGATAACATCAATAGAGTAATCACGAAGAGAGTCCTTGGAATTGTCTATTTTCTTGCCCTTGATGATCTTATCAATAAAAGCACGAGCAATTACGCTGCGTGCCCCAAATTGATCCTTAAGCTGTTTCAAGGCTGTGGCATACATGACACCCGAGCAGCCAAGGCCTGCTATCAGACGCTCGGCATCACCGGACAGGTGCATCCTTAATTGGGCAAGTCGGGCATCATCCTTCAGGTGAGGCTTATCATGAATGTGTAGCTTAAAGCTGTCCATAAAGTCAACGTAATCGACAGGTTTACCACTGAACGACTTCAACTTTAGGGTTGGGATGTCCCGACCGGCTTCGATCCGATATAATGCCGCGGCGACGGTCAAGTCCACAGAACTACTTGGCAGGACGGTTTCACGAAACTCCACCAACTCGTCGATCCATGAGTCGAAGGCTGGAACCGGATCCACCGATGTGGCGAAGACGGGAGACGGCATCGAGGACACTGTCGAACTCATTATCAGAGGGTGGTGAGCCAACGATATCGGCACACTGGAGGTCGGCAACGTAGCAGGAGTCAGTGTGCTACCAGCACCACGAGGCATGGCGGCAGAGACAGGAAGCCCCAGGGTGGGCACGGAAGTCGAAGTTGCAGGACTCGATGATGTTACTGCCGCTGCACCGAAACTAGTAACAGTACCTGTGCTGGTCCCTGCTACAGGTGCAGAGGTCAACGTTGGAGCAGTCTTCGGCTTTTCTTTCTTCTTTCGATGTTCAGAGGCTTCGTCAAGGAAGTTGTAATAGGAGTCGATAAGATCTGCCTCCCAATGAATGAAATTGCCTGCGTCAGTGGATGTCTCATCCACCAGTGATATCATTGAGGTATTGATATCGCATGCCTCACGAAAATCTTTTCCTAAGGCATCCAGTTCATTTTCCAGGCGTAGTAACGTCACGGTGTCGTTGTTAATAGCCTCTTTTAACCGATTGATGGTGCGGGTGCACCGTCCTCTCAACGACTTTCTCTTTGTCTTGAGCTCCTCGAGAGCCATCTCACCAGTCGGGTCGTAGACGTACAAAACGAGAAACTGTGGTGCGGGTATGGCTTCAGACAGGATCAGGAAATAAACCAAGAGCCGAGTAACTTTTGATAAATCTTTGTTGTTGAATCATCAAATTGAATTGTTTCTGGAAATACAAGAATGCAAATGGTCTTACAAAAATGTCTTCACTTAACACTGAGAAATCAATACGCTGCTGTGAGATCACCCAGGAGACGTCCTCCACATACATTAGTACACCTACAATGCACTGCCTGTACACGGACACATGCACCGAAGTGCGCTCGCAACAGCCTGACAGAGCACAAACAGCGACCAATACAGGCCCAAATTCTCGGGTCCACAGCTTACAACGATTACTCAAATGGGGCATGGGAGATCTATACATCATCATTTACCTCGTTTATAAATGCTCTTGGCCTAAACATGAGCACGAAAGGGAGAAACTCCCACGAAAAAGACGAAAGGTCCGCAAGGACATTTCTCAAAGATACAAAAAAGGCGAAAGCGCTGACGTCACAACTCCGAAGCGGAAAAGAGGGCGCATCTCAAAC
The DNA here is from genome assembly GCF_910592395.1 of Lineus longissimus. NCBI lineage: Eukaryota > Metazoa > Nemertea > Pilidiophora > Heteronemertea > Lineidae > Lineus > Lineus longissimus. The sequence continues at coordinate 2,980,063 of NC_088321.1, forward strand.
TAACGCGCGCGAAATTCAAATTGGCCGTAAAACAATCACACGCGGAACTCGCGATTTAAACATTGGGTTTCAATAACATTCAAAACAGTCCCTGCCATAAAAATTTCATCAAAAACAATTTGCTAATAAGCAGGCTATTGCACTTCTTACTTTTTCTGTTTTGGCCCCCTGGTGGCAAAGTCAAGAATCAGATCAGGCTGAAATTCAGCACCAGAGGTTATCTGATATAGGGGGTTATATGTACCAAGTTTCAAGCTCATAGCTTTGGTGGTTGAGAAACGTGCCATAGTTACACTCAAACGGCCAATTCACGCCATTTGACCTCTGCGACCTTGAAAAGTAAATCAAATTAAAAACCCGTAAGATAAATGATGTATCCTTGCTATGAGTACCTACCACAAAAGTTTTATCGAAAACAAGTCACTAATAAGCGAGATATCACACTTTTTAGATATCCACATTTGGCCCCCTTGTGGCCAAGTAGAGAATCAGATCGGACAGAAATTTAGTGTCACGGGTCATCTGACCTAGGGGGTCATGTGTACAAAGTTTTAAGTTCATAGGCCTCGCGGTTAAAAAACGTGCTACTGTTTTTGAACTAGGATACGACGGACGACGACGACGACGACGACGACGACGACGACGACGACGACGACGACGACGACGACGACGACGACGACGACGACGACGACGACGACGACGACGACGACGACGGACGACGACGGACGACGACGGACGACGGACACTGCGGTATTGTATAGACTCCCCTACGGTGAGCCAAAAAGCATAACTTCACTTCACACTTTTCGGGGTTGAAAATGTACTCACGTAAATCACCAAAATTACATGCCAAATTCGCACATGGCCTGTTATTTCTCAAAGCTTGGAAGCTCAAATGTCTGAATGTAATGTATGCGCGTAATGTATACTCTCAGCAAGCGAATAGTTTTGATCGTCGGTTTTTGATACGAATCATTTCCTGTATGACCGTTACAAGCCGTTGTCTGAATATGATGTGAACCTGTTTATCGTTCAATGCTGCTCCCTGTGACGCTGTACCCGCAAATTTTCAATGAACAAAATGCTGATAATGACTTACACGGCTTGTTCGCATCGTAAACATAGTGGTACCCGGGTTAACTGTCTTTGCGTTTGGCCTAATTTTACAACGATTACTCCCCATGTAACCACGATCTAGGATGGACAGGCTGTGTATTATGAATAGGAAAAGTCACCTAGGGACCGTTGCGTAGAATACTTTTTTGGCGAAATATTGCGCAAAGTCCAGTAAGCCCAGGTAACTTGACATAATGCCGTAGGGCTTTTGAATGTTAGAGTAACACGGCCCACATAAAGCATTTTGAAAAAGTTGTGCTTGGAAAAAACACACGTCAGATAAGAGCGATGAATTAAAGAGATGGATGGAGCATGGTGAAATGAAATACATGCCGTTGGGAGAATAGTAGGCAAGATCCTTCCAGTTGTAAAACTCGACTTGATGTTTAGATATACAAAATGATAATCACAAGATTTTTGTGAGCGCAGATAGATGGTAGTGGGAGAAGAACAACTGACTCCTCAGCTTTAGCAGCGTTCGAGATCGATCAAGTGTCTTTTCCCTGGAAAGAAATTCCAAACAGACGTTAACGACTCCCTTCCGTGGTATAACGTCGATCAACTATAAGAAGAGATGACTTCCCTCGGGACGAAATCACTGCTGTACATAAGCTACCCGAAAGAAAGTACCACCGCTCAAGAGTTAGCTATGACAGGACACTATGGAACGATGTCATCAAAGAGGCGAATAGCTTGTACGGCACAGAATCACCATGCTGGTCAATATGCGTACTACAAAATGCTATAGCGCTGGCATGCCGCAATCTTGAGTTTATCGCGAAAGTTTTGTTCGTGTGCCTCAGTCTCATCTCAAACTAACTTTAGTAGAGGACTTCTGTGATAAACAAAAGTGCGAACTGTAAGTCTCGTGATTGGTATGACGCTAAGGAGGAGCCATCCATTCCCGTCGCCGAACGAATTAGACGAAGTTATATTCATTTGTTGAACACGGTTGCTATATACAATGTCCTGGATGCTGAAAACTTCTTTGACGACCCACGAGGACAATGCGTAGCACCAAGGGATATCCTTATTGCAATAAGCAACCAGACGCATGCCAGTTGATCCACACGAGATTAAGGCCAGACAGGTAATGCCAGATTTTTATAGTCCAAATTTAACCATAATTATTGGATGCATAATCAATATAGAAAGGAAGAAAAAAAGAAGCATTTCACGTACTTTGCCAGCTTTCCACCGCTGTACTGCTCTCATATCTATAGTTCCATAGTCAACAATATCAGAAAGGATGTTGTTTAAAATTGTTTCAGTCAAGAGGATTTCAATTAGGATTTATAAGGCAAGTTGATATTCATTTAGTTCCAATGTTCCAGGCCGTTCTATATTTGCACGACGAAGAAAAGACTTGAGCACGAAGTGATGGAGGCCGTTCATGTCGACACGACTAGCTAGGGACAGTCAAGTAAACAGTACGAGTATCTTGCATGGCCCACTTCAGACAAGAACAATGATATCCGAGGTATGATCAGGCAACCTGTGAATGCTTTGCATTTATTCTCCAAGTAAATGCCTAAAACAGTTAACATGGTTTTTCAAGTGATGTCCATGCAGTTTTTTTCTGATCGGGGTAACATGTTTACAGAGCAAAGACGAAGTTGAAGGGAAGGCTTCTCTGGACCTAATGCTGCAGCCAGAGGAGCACAGCCTTTACTTAAAATCCGTTATCGCAGCAATGAATCTCAAATACCAGCGCACAAACGTCTCGGTATCTAAGATCCATGTAATCCAAGGACAATGATATACAATAACAGCCTCATCCTAATTCATTGCGCCTCCGCCAATTTCTGACGCAAGGTTGGATTGTAGCTACGTTTTCAATACGTTGACCGGATCGATCGACCACCAAAATATCTCGAAATCTCGCAGGGAGGCTTTTGGTTTTCCCAGGCTGATGCAATAAATGATTACATTGACAATACCATCCCCTGCCAACCAACGTATTAGCAAAATTGTCGCTTTTTGAAAAGTAACGAAGAGTGCATTATCATTGATCATGCAGAACTTTATGGATGGTTGCCGATTTTAATACGTGCAGAAATATCAAATTCCTTGAAGTGCTGTTTGCCGCAATTGTGTGAAACGTATCTTTACTGTAAACACTCTAAATAACCCTTGAATTTCGGCAAACGGGCAACGGCTCTCTACGAGGTATTTGCCAGAAAATTTGGTAGTTTTCATACAAAAGATCAAGGCAGAATATCCAAATCATGTTTTATTAATTACGTAAATGGTTACAGAATCAACATACTGGGAACGTATCCTCTTGTGGTAGTTCATCAGGCTGCTTCTCATTTAAATGTCTTCTGACGACCTTTACACGAGTAAAAATGGTCCTGATGAAGGCCATGCTCATATATTGGTTACTCAGGTTACGTTTAGAGATGAGCTCATTTCAGCAGACATTGCACACATACTCTTTGTTCCTGTTGGCATCGGGTGTCCTACAAAAGAAGAAATAGACAGTGATCAAGCAATTGATATTTAGCAAGTAGTTTTAGGCTGACCTAGAGGAGTTGGGGTCATATAAATTTAATACGTCTGAATGATGAGAATCTAATTCCTGATATGTCTTCCTTTAGAGCAGCATTTTTATATCAATATGAAATAAAATAACTCACCTGCTGTGTCGTAGTTTATGGGAATCCATGTTTGTCTTGTTGGTAAACGATCTGTCACAGACTGGGCACTTGTGGCGCTGGATGTAGATGTGACCACCAACATAATCCTCATTATTTGGGTTTCTTCGCCCTGATCCTCTGTGGCATTTTGTGACATATTCTCGACCTTCTTGCCGTGGTGCTTCGATGAGGTGGTGATGAAGTCCTTGCCTACTTCCATATGGTTTGCCACATTGATCGCACTACCATAGCTTAGACTGCTATTTAGGAGTTGTGACATACATGTACGTCAACTATACATTTTGTATACATCTTTTTAGAAACAAAGATTATAAATTGCATGCTCGAAACAATTGATATTGACCTGTCGTAACAGTATCATTCCACCAATATTCTGAGGGAGGCAGAACATAACATATTTCTTATACGTAAAACATGTAAACCTGATTAAATTACATATGCGCCCAAGGTGTCATGCAGACGCTACAACTAAACTTATCCCACAGCGCGGTAAGTTGAAATTTTTTGTCCGGTCCTTATAGCCCATTATTTTATGTTACAATTACGCAGTTTGCACAATTTATTGGGTCTTTACGGGCGTTCAGTGAACGGTCCCTCAAACGGCGTCTCCTCTAATTCACTCAAGTTCCGTAATTCTTAAGGTAGCAACGCATGTGCGTTCTATGACGCAATTCATTTATTTCTCTTCTTATTTTCATATTTAACCAGTCAGACGTTCATCTATTTCCATTCCAACAATAAATCGGGTGTCAGCGACGACTACATCGGTTGTTAGTATAATGTTTCACCGGCCATTGTTTCATCAATACCGATTCCTTGGTGTTGAAATAGGAAGTCCAACTTCTCCTCCAGTCGTTGGCAGGAAGTGAAAAGCTCTCTCACGACGTGGGTCACATCATCGTTCTCATGGAGGTCAGCCAGATACTCGGTTCAATGCCAAAAAAAGAGTAACATGAGTTTCTTCAATTGAATTCCTGTCTGGTTTGTATCGCAAGCCGTTCAAACCCCGTAATCTATCTGTACACCAGAGAGTGGGGAGACCAGATACATCATATCTCTACTCCAAACCAGTCAGTTCTCTCCACATCAACAATAGTACTGCATCGCTCCACTTGTACACTTGTTTAAAAGTAAAAAATCACCAAATACAAGAATATCTCCCAAATCACAAGGGCACGCATTTCATGTTTTTACCAGTTATCGATAGATATTTTGGTCATAGAACAATGCTTTTTGGGAACAAGGAAACGGGGGTATGAAAATAAAAATTGAAAGATGATTTTTTTCCTACGTTTTTTAAAAATCACCCGATTTCAATATTTTATGTTGATTCATATTCTTTGATATTTATTAAGCACTTATCCCAATTTTTTATCTGAAATACACAATTTAAGCCAGTTTCCATTGTATTTTCTGTATATAATTTTGTGTCTGAATATCTCTGAATTCTTCAGCCCATAAAACTGAGGTGCAGAAATTTAGGGAGAAAATGCAAAAAACTAAAGAAAAATGTAATGTTAATATTTCTTGATTTTTGTAATGGAATGAGATTAACAATGTTTTGAGATCGTGATGCTGTAAGAAATTTTGAAATTGGATGATTTTTTATTAGAAAAAGTTCACATTTTTGAATAATATAACTTTTTTTTCATTTCCGCTTTTTCAAAAGATTATCTAACAGACATTGTTCTAAGACAACATATTTATCGATAAAAGGTAGAAACATGAAATGCATAGCTCTTTCGGTTAAGGAGACATTCTAGTGTATTTGGTGTCTTTTTGATACTTTTAAACGTTAATATGTTTTGCATGTGGAGGGGCCAAGCCCGCGGGGGCAGATGTGGGCCTCATGATAGGTTCGGCTGAGCGTAATAACTGTTTGTCTTGCCGTTCCCGCGAGCGCATAAGACATAACATCATGTAGTCGCTTATATAAGAAAAGACCTCAGTTGTGTTCCAGGCGGGGGCAGGTCGGAAGAGGTCGGGAAAAAAACCAGAAGACCAGTCCTGGCCCCGACGTTATCATGCACACACTCACCTACACCATATGAAAGTAAATTGGCTGTAATATTGGCCTGAACAAATAGATATTCTCAGTGCGAATGTTCTTGGCGATAAATGAATTTGTGCAATAGTAATTCCCATTGCATAATCTGAAGGATTGCTTGAGAGAGGTACATCACAATATGATAAGCAGATCAGACAAATGTGAACGCACAATATTCAAAATAGCCTTTTTAAAAATAGCAGTTGTCAAACTCCTAGTAAGCCCCTGCAACCTCTTTAGGCAAAGGATACATGTACAACTTACAATGGAGGAGGTCGACCTAAAATACGCCCGACTGACCGCGCTTCTAAAATCTAACGGAATGCGGCAGGACAACTCTATGCTCCACTAGAAAAGCTAAACAACTCCAGAGTACATGTATTTGTGTTATGCTGGTTGCGGAACAAAGATGGCGGACGGCGTTACTCGGACTGAAAATCTGCTCCGATTTTAACTCCCATTTTCCGGATTTAGCCGATAGTAAGTGTCTCAAACTTGACCAAAATAACAGTGAACTTGTTGTCTTTCGACTACAATATGCCAGGCCAAAATTCTGCACAGTCGGATAAGAAAAAAGCGCGTGCGAATACTGCCGGTAAGGTTTTGCCATTGGGCCAAATCCGTACCAGTACCCCAGCACATACATCATGTACAAGTACAGTGCATTCGACACCGAATGCCATGCCGCGCCCAGTAGGCCCTGCCGCAATGCCCGGACAACAAGCTGCTCAACCATCCGTGACGTACATGACCACGACGGTGTCCAATCAATGGTTGGAGGATATTCAGGCAAAATTAAGCGATATACAATCGAAGTTCAGCAAACTTGATTCAATCGAACAAAAAACGTGGGACCTTTCCCTTGATTTCGGACGGCTGAACAAAACCCTTGTAGAATATGAAAAGACAACGAAGTTTGTGAGTGAAAGCTTTGATAGTGTAAAGGACAGCCTGAAAGAGACCAACCATGAAATCAGACAACTGCGTAAGGACAACGAGGCACTAAAGAGCTAAATCACAGACTTGCAGTGTAGGTCTATGATGACAACCTGTTATTCAAAAACATTGAGGAAACTGGTGGCGAAAACACCGAGGAAGTGATACAGAATTTCATTCGTAAGGAAATGCGTGTAAGTGATGAGGTAAACATCGAGGTGGCGCACAGGTACGGAAGGGGGTGGCGGGGCGGACCCCGGCACATTGTGGTGAAGTTCTGCTCTCTAAAGGACAAGTCCAAAGTAAAGAGCAATACCAGAAACCTGAAGGACACGAGGTACCAAGTTTACGAACAATTCCCTAAAATCGTAAATGACAGGCGGAAAATACTTTTCCCATACTTGAAAAAGGCTAAAGCGGATGGGAGGCGGGCGTCCCTTAATAGAGACGTGTTGTATGTCGACGGCAGGAAATTCACGTTTGATAAGGTACAAAACTGTGGCGTTAAGATAGCGAAAACGGATGAACCAGCCCATGGTATTCAGGCAATGGGTGTTGGCCTGCGTGATGCTCCAAACCGACAAGGAGTAGAAATGGAGGCGAACAAATAGGATGCCGAGGGTGGACAGTGTGTTAAAATATTGAATATACATGTAAATGTGTGCGGACTGAAAAATCGGTTGCAACATGACGATTTCGTTGAATGTATCAAAAACTTTGACGTTTTAGCATTCCAGGAAACAAAGAGAGATGAGGTTGATACGGAGACATTGAGGGACATTTTTCCAGGTATTGATTTTGATTGCTTCCCTAACCACAGGAAAACACTTTCCACTTACAGGTCTGGTGGTACAGCAGTATGTATTAGAAGTTATTTGCGTCAATAAATTACACCACTTAAACATGATGATTCGAACCCCCAGTGGTTTCATGTAAAGAATGGCGTTATTCTTGAAACGGACTGTATTCTTGCCAATGTTTATATTCCCCCGGAGACCTCAAGGTATTCGAATATTGAAGTATTTGATAGCATTGAACAAGAGCTTTTAGCTAAGGCAACATTTCTTTCTCCTTATATCTTTTTGGGTGATTTTAATGCTTATACTTCAACTGTATCCGAGTTTGACATACTTGAAAATGATGCCAATGAAACCGACATATACGGAGAGTTACGAAACGGTATGAACACATCCTAAGCGTCTTCCATTATCTCGCTGAAAGTATTGGGAGGAAAACCTGAATATCAACCTGATACTCAGGGGCGAGAAAATAAAAGACCGCAAAGGGGGGGTGGGGTGGGCAAAAGGATCCTCCGATCCCCACAGCCCAAAGTTCCAAAAGACAACGTAAGCTAATAAAATTGGGGCCGAGGCGACCAACATGGCACCCAACGGCCATACGCTCAATCCCCGTAGAATACGGGGCAAAAGCTTCTGCCCAGAGATCCTAGAAAGCGAAATACGAAGTGGTCTCTCCTTGGCCCGGGAGCTCAATTTATACTACGCTCGACAATAGAAGACGCTTATGGTGTGAACACATCCTAAGCGTCTTCCATTATCTCGCTGAAAGTATTGGGAGGAAAACCTGAATATCAACCTGATATGGATTCCCGAAAACATTCCATATCACCATTCCAGCTTTTTCCCCAATACCCCATCACCCCATCACCCATCACCCCACAACACCCAAAACCATGAACAGCAAATGGATGTCCACAGGCAAAGCTCATGGTATCATGGGATGGCAGGAACGACAACTTACATAGACTGAAGAAGAAACTTTTATACTATCCGCTTTAATTACAGAAAATATAAACCTTCAACCCATTTGACAAGAGTTTATCAATTACAAACGCTACCTTAAAAGTGATACAATTATGGACACACTCGACAGAAATGGATTATCAGAACCAAGACCAATACATTAACAAAACGACACCTAGATTGCATGATTCAAAGTGTTAAATGTTGCATAGCGTTGGTAATCAGATTCAATCTTTCCCGACAAAGCTGGTGACGAAGCTAACCTCTGAGCCAACTGCGCCGGCTCTTTCAAAGAATCCTCACGACTGTAATAACTGCATGAAGATTCTTTGAACCAACCAACATGCCTCATAGTCTGGGAATTGGAGTCAGCCGCCCCGGACAACTTCAACGTTATGGCACAACCCGACCTGAGACTATGAGGTGTCTCCCCCTCGTAGATATTGAGCGTCGTCAAATACTCCAACAAGCGGGAATACATCACTGCATATGAGACACATTGATCTAATACCTTACCCGAGTCACTTACTAGCCTAAAGAGGTAACCTAGCGAAAGATCTACCCCAGCGCTTTTGGCCCAAGCTGAGTAGCGCTCCTGTGCGCTTACGGGGCATAGAGCCGCGTTATCACATCTCTTGATAACAAAGGTGTTACACCTCCCATCTCCTCTTATGACTTTCGTATATGTATGCGAAACAGCCATGCCAGTGTTATCAGCAAGATATCTAACCGATTGACTAGGAGCGCCCGATAAATCGGAAACCCTGTCACCCGCAAAAAATTGTAACCTAAAGAACGCCTGGTCTCGAAACAAAACGAAACGCTGACGCAAAGTGATATCTGGCCTAGACAACTGGTTATCTATGTAAGAAGAGATTTTCTCCAATTTAGAGAGAAATAACGGCTTGGCCTGTTTTGGAACTATCTGGGCCTTAGCCTGCTCTTCCGAAATTTGCTTCAAGTACAGCTTTATGACATTTGATTTTGCGGGATTTCCGGTTTCCGATTTCGTACACCATTCCTTCCCCCTGCCTTCTTCCTCAAATATTTTTGATAATCTTTGAACAATGGTTATAAGAGTACCATGGGCTAATCTTGTCGGGCAAAGACATGTTGATAACGATTTGTCTCCCAAAAACAGACACTTTACATCATGAACTTTTGTTTTGCCATCCACATCCCTCCAAACCAAATACCGCCTTAGATGTTGAGGAGTACAAGACTGAATATTGACATGAAAAGGCAACAATGAGAAAAAATGCTCCAAACTAAGCTGCTCACTCGTTTTCCTTTTAACCATTTCGGAGTTCAAGTGTCGCTCATCCAAGATATCCAAACGATTGTTTATGCCCTGCAAATCGATGCCCGACAAAAGACGCCGCCGACTCGCCATCTGAAAAATTAATTACCCTTTTTAAAAGAAAGCCTATAGGCAATTAAAGGGTATTTTAAACCATCACCATCAAGCTTATATCCCAGCTTTGAAGGAATCTTAATAACTCTTTTTTGACCTTTTTGACCCAAGCATATCTTAGAGATAGAGTATGCACGGAGTATGCACGGAGGATTGGCAAAGCAATGGAAGCCTCCGGCGTTAACAAAACAATCATAGTCAAAGCAGACACTGTTTGCTGAGCTAAGAACGACAAAAGAGATAATACAAGATTATCTGGTGGAAAAACGTACGGGTTGCCCCCCTTTGCCACATTCTGAGCAAAAACATTGATGCCAGATGAAAATGGCGAAGGTGAAGGAGTAAAATGTCGCAGAGACAACCGATTATTATCCAACATGGCGTTGGAATCTAGCGCCATGAGATCAACAGAGTGCGGGCCAAATGCCTTTTGGACAATGGTCCAAACCTCGTCTGCGAGCGTAATGTCATCGGAACTTAGTGATCTAGATGGAGCATCTGCAGGGTTGAGCTTAGATGGCACATAGAAAAGCCTCAAATCTATACTATTTTGAAAGACGAATTGAAATATGAGCTTCAACAAATCATTCAAAGGAGAAGATTTTGAACCTTGGTTTTTCCATGCAAAGATGAGCGGCTTATTATCCGTCAAGATATCCACTCTTTTGCCAACCAAATCAGGCTGCATGGATTGCAACGATTTTAACAAAGCATCAGCTTCTTTTAAAATTATTGGCCGCTTATCATCCTTGTCCCAGAAATCAGAAAAGCTCAAACCCGCATGCTCACCCTCTGTGACCACCGCCCCGTATTTGAAAAGCGATGCATCTGTTGCGAGAACAATCTGCTTATGTGACTCCCGACGCCACTTCAAACAACCACCCCACGAATCTAAAAATCTCCAATGTTCTATTTCAGCGCGTAACTTGCCAGAAACTTGAACATCCCTACTATTTTTTATGCCCATTGATATTGCCGCATTTACTTCTCTAGTGTAGAGAGCAGCTGCTGGAACTGCCAACAACATTGACACACATTTGCCTGAAAATCTTTGCAACGTTTTGATATTGATCTGCTGGCACGACAGGATATAATCACGCAAAGCCCCAAAGCTAACTTTCTTATAGTCCGGGAGAATATAAGCTAATCTAGCTGAATCAACCATAAACCCCAAATATTTGAGATACGTCCCAAAGTCGAGCTTACACTTGTGAATTGCAAATGTGTAACCCAATCTCGTTAATAGCTGCAACAAAGCATAAGCAATTACCTCTATTGGAAGATGCTTTACGCTAGAAGTAGAGAACACTGCCTCTACGGCTAATCTATCATCGATATACTGAGCATTGCGAATGCCAAATGTGCGCAAATACGTTGTTGCAACCATCCCAACCATTTGATAGATATAAGCGGAAGACTTCCACCCGAACGGCAAAGATCTACAGCGGAAAACCCCAACCCCCAAACTGTACGCCAAAGTAAGATGAACTGGAAGGGGACAGGAGAACATGATCATACCCGGATTTCTCATCCGTTGAGACCATTCTCGCATTTTCATCAACTAGCCTATAAACATGTTTAAGCGTTTCCAATTGAAACGGAGAATCCTTAATCCATAAATTTAAGTATCGGTTGTCTATGCAAAGCCGTGGTTTTGTAGGCTCGACAGTAAGCGGCATGATGATGGATGGTAATTGACACTCGCCCACCCGACCAACTAATTCCATTGCCCCCGTTTTAACACGCTGCTGAAGCTCCGAGGCTATAAACTCCCCAAACTGCTGACAACTGTTGGAATTCGGGTAGTATCGAGAAGGCGGGGTATCCGAGTCAAACGATTCACCTTTAAAGTTGCCCTTAAATGGCCTGAAAAAATCATCCACATTAACACCGTCTGTTAGCCATGATAATACTTGTCTAGAAACAGGACAAGTATCAGAAACATGGCCAATGACTTCCCGCCATTGATCTAAATTTTGATGAACTTGACCTGCTACAAAATGATCAGGGTTTCGTAGTGGCAGCTCGTTCAAATCAAAACATACACCGTCATTTATAACGCTTTCAAAATCCGGGCATTGGTGGGTGGAAAGCCGAGGTTCACGCCCATCCAGAGTTGTCCACTGCGGCGACAGATGCTTGGATGCTACTGCTCTCTGCGGATCAAACGGAATCTGGAATTCCCAATCCTGGATTTCGTAACCCAAAATGTCCATGCCCTAAAACAAAGAGAGCAGTAGCTTAAAAGTCGCAGCAGACAAATCCGACGGACGCGAAGCCCGGCCCCCCACCCACGTGAAGATGTAAATCTCCACTAGAGCAGAATGCTCCGGGAGGGGACCTACTTCGTTTTTGCCATCTTCGATGCCTCTTTCATTTTATCGCAATCACGATAAAAATGATCTGGTGAGTTACAAAAATAACATTGATAATTATTTGGAGGAGAGGAATCCGTTCCCCTACCCCTGCCGCGCCGGGCACCTCTTGACGCCCCACCCCTATATGAATCAAAGAGCGGATTCATCATCTGCTGCAAAGATGCAACCGCAGCAACCTGGCTATACAAATCCGTTAAAGGTGACCTATGTTGAATGGACGGGCTTGGGTTTGGGCTCTCTTCAGGTTTCACGGTTTCAATCGGCTTCGGTTCGACTACCTTTTTTAGCGACTTACTAATGGCCTTGGTGATAAGCTCACCCGTACCACCACCCAACACCGTCAAGATAACATTAGCCATGTCCACCTTTCCTTGGTAACGCCTTGCCTGACGATATAAATCGTCGAACAACTCCATGTCCTTATGCGAAACAGAAGTAGCAGCCGCCGCTAAATCCTCCAGGTACAGCAACATCAACGACTCATTGGGCTCTTCATGTAATGCCAAGGACCTCACCTTCGCCTTTGCCTTCTGCACTGGATCAGCTACGGTCGCCTGGCACGCTATCCTCTGCACCTTCCTCGGTGGCTCACTTACATCATCCGAAACACCCGGTGGAGTGATGGGCGGGTCCTGAAATAGCAAAACCATTGTTATAACACAAGCACCGAAACATAACATTCTACCCATCCGAAATCATACCACCCAGAGCACACCAGCCGCATCTTATACCACATGCTCACATAACCATTTCCAGAGACCATGAACATAGCCGACAGATAATCACCCACTTTAACCGCACAACCGATAGGACTGAAGCTATTGACTTACCCTAAGGGGCTGCCCTACTGGCTGGCCGATTTCGTTCGCTAGCACAATTGCATGGTGCAATAAAGCCACTCCAGCTCCACTTTGTTTGCCGAGGGCGGCAAGGACGTCTCCGATGTTTTCTCCGGTGAGTTTCTTGAAGGCTGTGGCGATACCATCGGAATCCAGATTCTCCAAAGGTTGATCCTTGTCCATCCTAGCCAACTCTCTGGGCTCATCAGGGCTACCATTGAACCGTGCGAACAGCGGCAGCAAACTTTTCCCCACCAGGGAATGCTTTTTCTTTAGGGTAGTCGGCTGAACCATCTGCAACACAAGAAATAATACATTACAAAACAAACCCCTGATATTTGAGCACTCAACAACCGCACTCTGCTATACTGGAGCCGCATATGGCTTACACAAACTTTGACACGTTTATACCCCACGCGCCGATAGAGCATCCACGAACTATACTTCCATACATGGCACCCCCATGGGCAACAACTATGCAAGCCACACTGCACCCCCACGGGCCTGCCGATACCTACGGAACTACAATTTGAGCTTTACACAGCGTACCCCAACAGGCCCGTTGATACCAACGGACCAACAACTCAAGCTTACACATTGCACCCCTACGGGCTTGCTGGTACCCACGGACCAACAATTTAAGCTTTACACATTGCACCCCTACGGGCTTGTTGATACCCACGGACCAACAATTTAAGCTTTACACATTGCACCCCTACGGGCTTGTTGATACCTACGGACCAACAATTTAAGCTTTACACATTGCACCCTTACGGGCTTGTTGATACCCACGGACCAACAATTTAAGCAGAGACAAACAGAACATATAAAACATAGACATAAACGAGAAATACGGGAAAAGACGAACACCAAATCCAAGAGAAGCAAGATCCGAAAGCACAGAAGCATAGTAGAGGCCAGAGCACATAGGCCACAAAGCGGAGACTACACAGTAGGCGTAGCCGAAATACGGACAAAGGAAATCGAGAGCACAAAAGCGGCAGAAATTCTACTTACACCGAAGAATACCAAAGGAATAAAGCCCGGTCCGAGTGCGACGAAAGCGAAATACGAAGTGGTCTCTCCTTGGCCCGGGAGCTCAATTTATACTACGCTCGACAATAGAAGACGCTTATGGTGTGGAAGGTATCCCACCACGGGCGTCCATGGATCAACATAATTTGAATAACTATGCAGTTGTGTAAAAATTCTAATCTTGTTATCTTGAACGGCCGTTACGGACAAGATATAGGTGTGGGCGCTTTGACCTGTAAACTTGGCTCGGTGGTAGATTGTGTATTCACTTCGGTGCCCCTTAGTCAATCGATAGAAGACTTTTCAATCGAACCATTTGATCCACTTTTCTCTGACGTGCATTCACCCGTTTCTGTACATTTTCATGGTCACGTGAATCAAAACCACCTTTTGTATAATCAGGAAAATGTAAATATAAGCCGCACTTACACCACCTGAAAATGGACCACCAATCTTGGTTCGGGAACCAATGCCGCACCATCGAAAATCCACCAAGCGCTTACACCAGCGCTGCAGCTAGTTATAAAATCCGGCTACAGATGGCGGGCAAACAATAAATTGCATGCGCATTTCGAAAGCGCCGCCTGGAGCCGAACCATCTAACTAGCTAATTGCCGATCCATTTGCGCGTACACCACGACAAAGCCGAGCTTTTAACAAGCCGGGCGAATTTGGACCATCAAGCTTGGTGGGACAAATTCGCTCGGCAATTTGTATCGGCAATGGATTGCCGAACCAATTTGTCGCGGCAATGTGGTGGTGTAAGTGCAATTGGTCCACCAATATTTCGTGGTGTAAGCGCAGCTATTGATAAAGAGGGAGCAGCCGACCCAAGAGCGTAGAGACCCTAAGGAAAGGACGCCACTAACTACAGGGGCATCACTATTTTAAGTTGCATAGTGTTCACAAGTATTTTGAATAAAAGGTTGTATTCTTACTGTGAGGCCAATAGAGTGATACATGCAAACCAGTTCTCGACCAAATGTAATAAAAATAAAAAGTTTGTTTCAAAGTAAAAATCATGTAAAACTAGCCAAATTCCTCTTGGCGTGTCGCATATTGTTTAATCTAGCTTAGCCCATATCTGTGATTCATTTACCTTGTGTCCACCCTTGACCCTGTACCATCATGCATAATTACATGTATAATTACTGTTAGGTTTTTCTTCTCTGTACTTTTTTTAAAAGTGGAGAATAAATTGAATTGAAAATTGAATTGAATTGAATTGAGGGTCTTGCTGTGCGCTCAGGCTTTGGTATTAAATCGCCATTTTGTTTATATGTATTTTCGTAGTGTGCATGTATGCGTATACATGGTTGGATAGAGTGAAAGCACTTCATCGCATCAATTTCACTATTACCATTTGCCACATCGATTTTTCATTGTTTTCAATAAACTTCGTAAAAAGCGGATTAAATTTCCGCAGATGCGATGATTTTCGCATTACAATAAAGTATTGTAAGCCATTGTGTTGAATTATATCAAAATGGCACTCCTATAAATGCCGCGTCATCTCACGGCAGCTCCGGAACGCCACATTATCATTTGCACTAAGTCGCTCAACTTGGCGAGATGCATTTTGAAAACGGCCATTGCCTGACGCGTTGCGATTTTGTCATTGTCAGATTCCATTATGGAAGAGCGATCGAGGAGTCCCATTATATGTATATGGTACCGCGGGATCTCAAGCGGGATATAGGCCGTCCTTTTTACGTTATGAGACGAATTTTCAATTTACTTCAATTGGGTCTGTCTACCTATCAATCCCTCATCTGAACATGAAAACTTACCAGGCATCGATCAACCCCTGATGATCAGATCACGGAAAGCCGCATGTACGTAATTAAATCAATGCACTTAAATGTTGATAACACTCGCCTTTTATACGTACATTGGGAAATTTGAGAAATATCATGTTCTGCTGCTCACAGAACGTGGTACTTCTCACAAACCTGATGCCCGCCTGATAAACGCCAAAATATACTCTCTGAAATATCGCATCATACCTGCATCATAACGCCTGTATTATCCACCAAAATGCACAGTCTACAATGTTATCGACCAGAGAGTACTAAATATCACTCTTACTAATACACCTCACAAGCATGACAAATCAGACTTGACAGGCTGAGAAATAATCCGTACCAACAAAAATATGTGAGACGAGCATGTTGACAATAACTAATTCAAGACATGTATACAACACAATTAATATCTGTCAAAATATTTTTTCTTTGTTTTCGCGGCTTCACTTCCCAAGTACAAATTGTTTTTAACGGTTAGGTTGAAATACAAGCCATACTTCTTCATTAGTCGATCAGCAATATGAAAATTTTGCCGCAGGGAAAACAGTAGCCATAGAAATTGAAATGCGATGTTGAGAATATAAAACATAAAATATTACGCTTACAGTTTCAGGGGAAAAATATGATTCGTTTACGCGAAAAAAAGTGATGTTCAATTCATGGTTAGGCCTATCTCTCAATAATATCGATGCATCCAACCCCGGGCGCACTCATTATATGTACTTGTGCCTTTGTATCATGATTGGCCCTAGGTATTTGAAAAATACATCTTTGTGAGTAGCGGCATGCTACATATACTGGTAGTAGGTTTTGCGAATTCACGCCGGCGATGCAATAACGAGATTTTTACATCAAAATGTGCATAAATGTGACTAAAACTTCGCTCCGATCAGCAGGTCCAATTGTCGCAACGGCGAGCGATTGAGTGAAATTAAGGCCGGGCAAGTGAACAAATGCCGGGCAATGTGTGGGCGCCGTTTAAACCCACAGGAAATATTCAGTGTTGTCGACGTGATGGACTGGATACCAAGATATGTACTCCTTTTAAACGTGTTTATTCTTGATCGATAAAGATGGTATGGGAGAAGGAAAGGAAAGGGAAGGGTTCACTGAAAAGATACAAAGATAACCAGGTATAAGCTAAAGCCTTAAATTTAACAAAGAAAACATTGACGGTTATCGTACAGACAAAATATAGGGCACATCCAAGTCACAACCTGGAAGACACTGTCCCAGACGTATCGGGAGGTGCTGCCACCTTCGAACACCACAAGACACTAACCAAAGCACATGGTGGGGACAGTAAGGATTGTCGGAAATGACACCAATGTGAGCTGTGCCCAAGAACACCCAAAAGACACCATTTTAAGGTGATAACAGCAGAATTGCGACCCACAACGGGTACACATCTACACAATAGGTCTAAAATCGACCAAGCTGACACAGCAGCAACA
Organism: Lineus longissimus; assembly: GCF_910592395.1. Lineage (NCBI taxonomy): Eukaryota > Metazoa > Nemertea > Pilidiophora > Heteronemertea > Lineidae > Lineus > Lineus longissimus. The sequence goes on from NC_088321.1 coordinate 2,997,510, forward strand.
GTAATATCATGGGAATTTACATCAGACGAGAGGGTCGAACCCGCCTACACTAAATAATGGCGTCCGAGGAAATTACGAGGCATCGCCATAAAATGGGTCAAAAGGCACCCTTGTTGGGTTATAAACATATAAATTTAGACACTTACTAAACCTTGGTGCCATTGTCCATCAACAAAATATTAAACGGCACTGCAGGAGGCTATCTGCCTGTCAAATGAACTCAATAACAGGGAGGAATGCGAAATCCTCGTCGTCAAAAAATGTCTAGTTGCTTAAGAAGGAAGACCAACTCCGTGGCCGCCTTGAGGAACAGCAAAGACAGCCGCGGCGGTAACACAATGCATGTCTTCTTAGGGGAGATGAAACATTATTCGTGATTGTTACATGAACGCCATGTCTCAATTGTGTAATTACGACCTCGTACACGGGCTAACATGCTTGAAAGATAGTTTCATCTTTCTAAAAGCATTATAGTTCGTGACATGGAGACATACGAATATATGCCGCGCAGATAACATCTTCAGTATACTGGTTCACATCACCATGCTATGTCTCGTACACGGGCCAACATGCTTCATATATTTAAATCGTTCTACAAGCATTATAAGCTCGTCGGATGAAACATATGCCTGTGCCGTGACATTAGAGAATTCAACGCGTTCCGGTATGTCACGTTAACTCATTACAGAAGTTGCTAGTTTCGTCAGCCTCCATTAGATGGCGTAAGCATCTGCTATTACATGTAGTCATCACATTACGGATAAAGTATTTTAGAGAGATTTCAGGGGGTTTCATTTGCAATGACACGGGGGAGGGGGGGGGGGGAAGCACTCATAACTACTCAGCTGTTTCAGTTTTATGGCGTCGAGTTTTGCCATTGGGTTTGTGTTCGAATACTGCGTCCACCTGACTTCGGGAAAAGGCGCCTGGTTGTAGACTACTTTTATTGTCAGCCTTTTTTCTTGTACTTGCTGGCAACCATGGTTGTGGCCTGGTCATGGATTAAACTATTGGGTGGAGTTTCTTGTCTAGCTGGTCAGTGTTGTCACAAGTTATTTGAATTGTTTTAATATGATTTTATTCTTGAAAATCGGTTATAATATTAACAGTACCCTATTTTACAGAAAAAACGATTATATAGCTAAGTATAAAACATTAAAGTTTGGTGAAATTCCAGCCTTTTTAAAGGGATGGAAGAGGGAGGCTGATAGATTAGATAGTCGATAGTCAGATGCTCACGCCATCTCATGGAGGCTGATAAAACTAGCAACTGCTGTAATGAGTTAACGTGACATTCCGGAACGCGTTGAATTCTCTAATGTCACGGCACATACGCCTATTCGCCACGCAGATAGCATCTTCAGTTTACTGTGTTCATATCACGATGTTATTGCTTTCATGATCAGTACATATAAATATATAATCATTCTAACAGGTATTTTAATTCCCAAAAAATTATTTTAGCCTACAACGTGCTTAGATGGACAAGATGTAAATCTCTCTACGAATGCTAGATTGCTATATGCTGTAATAATATTCCATACGGAACTCAGTTGATGTGCTTGAGCTTAATAAAGCTGACATCGTTTCTCGTGGGCCATTCGGCGAAATTTATCTTCCCGTTAAAGGTCAATATGTTTATAAAGTCACAAGGAGACTAAACCCAACGATACCCGTTAGTCATCCGCCTACAATTTTGCTATGGCTGCCTGGCGAAAAGTATAGAGTATGCCCGAAATAATTATCACTGTCTTAAATTAACGAGCAAGAGAAATTATGAGCATTATATCCGCACACTTATGATACGCAAGAAGGAATTTAAGTCCGACTCGGCATATTTGTATTTTCACTTTCCTACAGACTCTACTTTACTCTCAGACGATGATGAAGGCGCACTACGTACGTGAGCTGAAAAAAGCGCGTCGCCTGACTAGGATGATCTGGCCACGTGTCTACAGGCAATTAGACTATGAGAGAATGATATTGCAGTAATATTCTGTATCTTTGCGCCTATCAAAATCGGCGGTATGGTCTGGACGAAATTTATATAACTTTTTCTAATTTTGTTTCAGCTCTTAGATTGTAGAAAAACACGTTATACGCGCAAGTCCTGGCGCGAAAGACTTTTCCCGCTACACGTTAGTGCACGCCAACGTCACCCAGCTATTTATAAGACAACATTCTCCAAGCGTCGGCAATGGCAAGTCATCGTTGCCAAGTCGCACTCGATTTACTGACTATGCGAACTGAGAGAGTGAGTAATCAAGCTGACGTCGCGGGAAAAATAGTTATCACTATGAGCCTTAAATCCCGACCTTGTGTCAGTAATTCATAGTTCGTCATGTGACATGTCATTAAGAAAGGAATATATTCCTCTGTAGGGTTGGTCTGCGTCTTGCGCCTATCTAAATCGGTACGATCGAGCGAAATTTATAAAGCAGAAACGCAGAATTTTCTTAGACTTCAATTGGCTGCTAATTCATTCGAAATT